>NC_080465.1:58872442-59039942 GCF_028018845.1 Melospiza georgiana | reverse complement strand
TTAACTCAGGTTGAGAGAGATTGAGAGTTGATTAGTGCTATGCTTGCCATAGCACTAATGGGGAGTGGGATGTAAATTCCAAACACAGGATAACTTTTTCATATGATAACTCAATATTTTTCCAAATTGGATTCAAAGAAACTTCAAGCAGTAACTTTGCTTTTTATTAGAAGCATTAATTTTTCAGGGCAAACTTTTTTTTCTTCTGGCATGTTTCTGTCATGGCTCTCATGAGCATCGCATGAAGGAAATTCTGTTCTCTCAAGATTTTAAAATGTTAGAAGAAAATTACGGAAATTTCTGTTTGGTTTGGGGTTTTTTTCTGGGCTGCAAATTTTGTTCAGTATTTGCAGTATGCTGCTCTCACATATAGTGTTCCTGTGAGTTTATGCACCTGTTTTTCTTTCTATTGCTGTGCAAGTGATGACTTTCTGGACTAGTCCAGGGCATTGCCTTTGTGCTCCATTTTCAGCCCATTTTTTACAGAAGTTATTTTTTTCCCCTCTTTTCAGCAGTGTTTGCTTGTCCTCTTCACTGGCTGTTTGCTGGCCTGTCCACAGCAGGCATATAAGGTCTTCAGGGTCCTCATGTACTGCCCCAACCATCACCATATTGCCACTTACTCAAAACACTTTCTTCACTATGCTGGAATTTCCTTTCCTGCTGAAAAGACAAAAGTTTTGTTGTTTTTTTTTTTAATCTGATAAGAAATGAAATTTTTGATAAATGGGTACAGGAACAAACATAACAGATCAGCTTCTTTCCTTCTGCTATGGAGATTGCTGAGTTCCTTCCCGGTGTTATTGCACAAAGTATTTTGATGAATCCTTGTGAATTCCAACTTATACATTATTCATAATCTAATAAAAAACATCTCAAATAATGAACTCACTTCTTTACTCTGATTGTTCCCACTATTTTTTACCTTTTCTACAGTCAGTGGCATTGCTTTAATTGTTTTACTTGTTTCTGGAGTGCAGTGGTGATGAGTCTGTCCATGATAAGGATTTTCAAAGTAGTTAACATTTTCTTATTCAAATACAAGGAACAAGGAAGAAATGAACTCAGCACACGGAAAGCTTAATCTATCTGATGTCGGCATTTAAATTGAAAAGTAATATATGTTATTTCAAATAATCCTAATGTGTTCTTTTTAATCTAAATGGCATTCCAAGTTTTTAACATTATCTTCTTTAAATTATGGTGCTTTATAAGTAATGAAATGTAATGAAGTTATAAAACCAAAAGCTCCACTTTAAAGTTTCACGAGGAAATACATCAACCTCTCCAAAATGGAAAACACTTTGTTTAGAAATGTTAAAATTATATAGCTGAGTGTTTGACATGGTTTGCTTAAATTTTGCACAAATTATTTGCAAATTTTTAACTCGCTCAGAAAATCTTTTTTTTTAGAAAATTCACTATGTACTGAATTTTCTGCAGATCTACTGGTGAATGCTACAGAAAAATAGCAATGGCCATTATCTGTCACAAAACAATGTGCTGTTCAAAAAACAAATTGCTTATTATAGACCTAGAAATAGGGTTTATTTATATATGTCAGGTATATCAACAATCTAAAATGCAACAGAGGTTTAGAGGATTTGGTTACATAAATGTCCTATACAAAATTATGCTGGTCCTCCATTTTTAATATGTACATTTTATTTCCATGGCTGCTCTCTGGACCTGAAGGTAAAATTTCTTGGGAATTTTTATATTTCAAAAATATATTTTGTAATGGGATTTGGGTTGGGTGTGGATTTTGCTTTTTTGTTTGGCCATTTTTTTGTTTTGGGCTTTTTTTGGATGGAGGTAGGAGGAATAAAGCCAAATCAAAATGAAATAAAATTCTCTCTCATGTCCCATTGATATTTTCAACTTTCATTCATCTTTCTTACACAGGAAAAGCTGTGACATTGTATTGCACTACTTTAACTTGAACAGGAGAGAAAAGATTTTTCCGTTTTGTAATGGTTTGGGCCTGGCAAAGCCAGAGCCCCCATGAGTATACCCTCTACCTGACATCTGCTGTGAGATGTGAGCAGGAATAAGCAAAGCAGGCTCCAGCTTAAACATAAAGAAAAGTTTATTAACTAAACTACACACAATTATTAAACTACACACACACACACAAAAAAGAAAATCACAAGGAGAATGAAAACTACACAGAAACACTTCCCCCTCCTCCTCCAGGACCCAGTACAATTCATTTCCCAAAATTATCCACACTCGGTCTGGCACCACCCTTTAGAAAATCAAATCTTCAGCTTATGAAGAGTAGACAGAGTCCTTCCTTGTACCACGGACTTCTTGTCACAATTAGCACAGCTCAGAGTCCTGCTATCTCGTGACATCTCCTTTCCATGCCAAGGTGCTCTCACCACCAGGCATGGGATGGGGCAGAGGCCTGTTTTCAGGGTGGCCCTTTTTAAGGATGCCTCGTCTCGTTCCAAGCAGAGCACACTCTCATCTCTGGGACCTTTGTCCCCCCCATTTCTTCTATACCCCCTGGGGCTGAGGGGTCTCAACACCAAACTCTCCTGGCTCCGAGCCTCCGCTTCCCCCTGCAATGCAGCCTCTGTATCACCAGGAAACAGTCCATGGATCTACAACAAAAGAGTCCAGCAAAGTTGCCACTCCATCTTCCCTCATTCCTTCAACATCTCTCTTTCTCTTTGCCAGACCCCCTTACTGGCCTGTTTCTTCCTTCATCTTCCACCCTTATCCCTTTCCTAGGAAAGGTAATGTTCTGTGAAGTTCTCACTATCCACAAGAGCTAAAAGCTCTCCCAGGCGGCTGGGCTGCTCACAGCCCCCCCCCCCCGCTCCTCCCAGCCGTGCTGCCAGCACAAGATATCAAGTTTCAAGGTAAAAGTTCCAGCACAGGCTGCATTCTCTCTCCGTCTCCAAAAAAAGGGGGGGGGGTGTAAGCAGGTCGCTCGATGCCCCCCCACCCTTCCACCGGGTCCGGGCCTACCGTAGATGGGCCACGTGGCTTTCCCCTCCCCCAGCCCAGCAGCAACTGGGCCGGGGGAGGGAGGCCCAACTCCTTCACGCCGGAAATCCAAAGAGGGCTCTGAAGGACAAGAGCCCTGCTTTTAACTCCTTGGTTTGTGGTCTCAAGAGGCGGATACAATACCCCACTGGTCAAACCAGGTGCTCATCTTAAAATCCGAACACCCATTGGTAACCACAACAAAACAACATATCCCAGATGTCCCATTTCCGGTCAAACCATGACACATCTTCATCAACTGGCTGCTCTTTTCAGGTGTTTATTACATCAGGAAGGTCAAAAAATCTAACCCCCACATTTTTCTCAGACTGCTTCTGGAATTAATGTACATATGAAATCAACCTTTATTTTCTAAAAGCTTTTTATTTTAACGGAATATTTTTGTCAGAAATATTCTTGAATGTTTTAACATGGTTAAAATACCATATTTAACATGGGATCAATTCTGTGTATTAGGAGATGTCAGCTACATATATTTGTACATACTTGTAACAGGCAAATATCCACAAGTCAAAACTGCATTGACGTAGCAATGAAAATATGGGAATGATTTTATCATGAGTCAATGAATTAATTGACTTTTATTTAAAAATAATCAAACTTTGAATAGCTCCCTCTACATTTTATGTAAAAAGGGGATGTTTTAACCTTCATTTTCCCATGACCAATTCCTCATCATTGTTTTAGAAATATTTTTAAGAAATTCAAAATTAAATATAAGCACTAAGATATAATCTTAAAGATTAAGTCTTAAGAAATGTAAATGTTACTTCCATGTTAGCTCACCAGTCCTTTTTACAAAGCCTTATCTCCATATCTTGAAGTGTTTTTGAGGTTCTGCTTCTATGCCAGCCTTGTGTATTGACTACACTAGGCTGGCATAGAACAATGCCAATAGAACAGTTTGCCTTTCGTCCTTGAAATGTCTAGATATAGAGTCAGAAGTAAACTTCTCTTTTTCCAACCATTGTACCGCACTGGAGCTGCAGGTGTGATAATCACTGAAGGCAGGGTTATTAATAATTTCATATTCAGTTACTGGTTCTGTGACGGTGGGGGGAGATTTGCTTTTTTTTGTTTGTTTTGGGGGTTTGGGGGTTTGGGTTTGTTTGATTGTTCATTTCTTTGCATTTGGTGGTTTTGTTTGTTATTTTGTTTGTTTGAGGTTTTGTTTGTTTGCTTGGGTTTTTGGTGGAGTTTCTTTGGTTTTGTTTTTGTTTTGGTAGATTTTGTTGTTTTTCTTTAATAAACTTAAAACTGCCTATGAAACCCATGAAACCTGAGCTAGGGAAGGAATGACCAGAGGGAAAAAAACCATGCTACTGTATGTAATATGTCTGAGGTCTCTTTCTATGACCAGGATTCTGAAAGTGGATGTACATATAGCGGACATAATATGTAATGATAGCATAATTGATATATCTTATAATATCTAAATATATAAAAATATTTATCTCTGAATATTTTTATATATTTAGATATATATAAATATTTTATATAAATGCATCTCTTTTCAGCTTAAATATTTATATATGTATATTTGTATATCCATATATAATTATGTATACTGAAAATTACTGTCTTATTGCAGGATTTGATTGTCTGCTTCCACCAAATGTTACCAAATTCTGGTTAAAGATGAAAGACAGTATGAAAGCTTTATCAATTTTATATATCCATATATTATGGGAATATTAAATAAAAAAAGGCATTCCACCCTTCAATTTTTTGTGTAGAATTGTTGGTCTGGGAACTTAATTGCCAGTCTTACGCACTTCAAAAAGGAAAAAGAGAACTTTATCCCTGCAAGGTACTACAGGAAGATCAACAAAGCTCTATAGCCAACAGAATAAAATACTGTTGTGAAAGCTGATAAAATCAGTGTGATTTCTTTACTCATGTCCACAGCCAGATAAGGATATAAATGTAATGTTATTTTCTTGAGCTAAGCTCCATCCTCAAAATGAATCAAGGCATAAACAGACTTGACTTTGTCCAACATGGCCTGGTGGTGGCTAAAGTACTCTAAAACAGCTGATAGTGATAGAGCTACAATTACAGGCACAATTTTGTTGTTCAACACATGGGTCTGTATTCCCAGTGTGAGGAAGACAGCTCTGTCATTTTGTTGTGTGTCATCTGTTTCTATATATTCATGCGATACATCCTAATTAATCTAATAAAAATCCAGTATGTCAGAAGCAGAATATAAAACCCACAGTATTGTGAAATAATTCCAGCTGTAGACAACTAGTTTGATTAACTTGCAAAACTAAGAGGCGTTCAGTATCCACTCCTTCCAAAAAAAACCCTGCATCTTCAGAAGTAATATAAAAGTAAAAGAAAAGGAAATTCCCAGAAATTCATAATGCTACGGAGCTGGCAAAATTCTGCAGAAAGAAAATTTGGTTTCCCTAAAGATACCATGATCAGATAATTAGAATAAAACTTGCTTTCTCCATTCCCATTCCAGTAGAATGGTTTTTTGTCATAGTTTAAGTGGAAAAAAATACCTGCAAAGAGAACAATCCAGTTAAAATACTTTTTTTTGTGGAGCAAGGTTTTCCACTCTGCTTACTTTAATAGAGCAGTGATTTTTTTTTTTTTTTGTGCTTGTTCAGTGAATTCCCACTTCTTGAATTTCCATACCCTTTATGTATTTAATACATAAGAGTCAGGAAAAGTCACCGGCAAGCCCAAAGCCAAATTCACTTTTTTCTAGAAAGACTGTTCAACTTTGACTTAATGTCCACTATGTGCTCTGTATGATTTGTATTTCACAATTCCAAGTTGACTTACTGCATTTGCTTTAATCAGCTTTGTTTTCACAAGGTCAGAGGTGCTCTTTTTTAATTAACATAATGAACAAACAGGAGTTATCTCGTATCTTATTTTGTCTCTGTAGAAGGGTTCATTAAAATGATGGGATTTATCATGTTGAACAGAAATATTCGTTCTGTGCTAACACTTCCTCTGCTACATACAAGATAGAGGTACAGATAAAACAATTTAACTTTTTAAATTTATTTAATTTCTGTCCCCCAGTATAGCTGAGGAGTTTTTTTAAATTTCTGTCTCCCAGCATGGTGAGACCAGGACTTCACTCTGGGAAGTGTGGGCTGTTGTCCCTGCTTTCCAGGATAACCACCTTGACTGGTCCTACAGATTTCCTGCACCTGGTGGCATCTGTTGCAAGATATTTTCTCAGCATGAGGAAGCACCAACTGTCCAAGACATTGTTAAGGGGAGCCAGGAAGCAGGTCCCACTGTTTGAACATAGCTTTAATGAACCAATCGAGCAAAAATAGCAACCCAGCTTTCACCTTATGCTATTTGAACTTTCAGATACATTAATGGGTATCCAAACACTGAGATAATAATGAACTTGCAAAAGTAAATTTAGGTTTTTATAGGACTTAAGTTTGATAGGACTTCAATAAAATGTATGCAGAGGAATCTTGTAACTCCTGAAAAGACCAACTGTTTCTTTCAGCCTATTGTTTTAAGCAAAGCAAAGCAAACCTAAACAAAACAAAAAGTTCACTCTAAGTTTTTTTCACAGCTTTGATATCATTTTACATCTGTGTTTTTAGCTCATGCAGCTATGTATATCATTGCTGTATATCACTGCCAAGATCTGTGAAGCATTTCCTAAAAATGCATGTTCCGCTTCAAAATGCCTCATAGTAATTGCAGGTTTATGTACTGTTCACTTGAAATCCACAAATGAACCAAAGACCAAGAAGCAAGTGCAATCCTTAGTAAGACTGGATTCTGCCTCATCTAGACATCAAAGTAAGCCTGATAAACCACAGGATGCGAGCAGCACTTCACTCTGGGGAGTGTGGGCTGTTGTCCCTGCTGGTAGAGTGCGGTAGTAGCCTGTACCCTGCAGGTAGAAAAAACCTGTCCTGCAGCAATTGAACTGCCTGTTCAAGGGACTCAGTCTCAAGGCAGCAATGAGACACTGCAAAATAGGGGGAGGATTTGTGGGGTTGTTCCTTGTCCCACAAGCACTACCAAACCCCTTATCACTGCTAATACCTTGATGTCCTGTTGGCACAAAGAGTAGCAATGTCCACTTTTGTGCTACTGTTGAAATGGATTGTATCCATACAGTCCTCTGTGTTTTCTTACTACATCTCTTCAAGTTGCCTTTAATTGCTCTGAGGCATTTAGAGTAACTTTTCAGTTAAAGATTTTCTGAAGTCAACAGGTGAGTGTTTTTCTTCTCAGAATGTGCCAAAGGTGCCCAATGTACAATACTCATACTATAAAATTGATTTTTGCAACTATAGTCACCAGATCCTTTCAGGGTGAAGAGGGGTTTCTCTTGATATACTCCCATGCAATGCCAGTGATCTTTAGGATCAAATAGTGTTTGGAAAGTTTCCTATGGTGAGTAGGCTTAAGGTTTTAATAACTTCCTAACTCCCACAGAAAAGGTTTTCATCCCACCCTATTGAATTTATGAGAGAGCTTCCTCATACGGAAGCATGAAGTCTGATGGCTTGTTATTTTTGGCATCATGTTTGTATCAATTAAAGTGGCATGAAATTAATTAATTTTATGGCAAACATGTTATTATTCTGCTTTGGAAACATTTAATAACTCTGTTGGATTTACCTTATAAATGGTAGATGATTTTACAAAGCATAATAGGATGGAAATTCAAGGGTTTTTTTTCAGGGAGAGTGGAAGCTTCAGACAAAGTTTATTAAAAAGCCCTGGCACCAAGTCTGAGAGAGAGAAAGAACTCCTCTGTGCATTTAAACTCCTACTCAGAAAGGGATATAAAAGGCAAAACCTCGCTTAGCCTCAGATTTTGGGAACAGTTTAAATTTAAGGAAGTTATAGAGATGTATTTAAATCACTTTCTCCTGCAAGTTCTAGTGATGGCAAATCAGATTTATAGGAATAATTCATTTATTAAATAGAGAGAAGATAACAGATACAAGATCCTAATCAGAACTACTTACTACATAAAACTATGTAGTATAAAATTAAAAAGAACTACTATTAGATTACAGAATAACATAAAACACTTCATGATAGAAAGGTACCTATATTAAAGCTAGCAAAAGGAATAGGATTGATTAGGAGTCAAATGTAACTTACCACAGAAACAATGATAATGGACAGAGATTCCTTCAGTGAAACCCTGCAAGTAACTGTGATGCAGGTGACCCTACTCATGGGAGGAGCTCCACACATTTCCAGGAGAATGTATAGAAGATTTCTACTCTGTGAAAGATTGCTGTGGTTTTTATCATTGTAAAGTAAATGGCTGTCACTCAAAAATCCAGCTTATCTTGCCAAATCTCATTTCTAAAGTAGGATGGTTTTGGCAGCTTGGAGATGCCAGAGAACTACTAGCCCACAGCACCAGAATAACCCACTATGAGATGGCTTGTCACATTTGAGTTATCTTGCAGGCCAACAATTTTTATCTGGGACAAAATGTAACTTGCAAGTCAGTCATATACTTTGTGATCACTGCTGCAGCTCTTACCTTTTCAAAGTAGCTTCCATGTTATTCAGAGAGTCATGACATATTTATAATCATGATATCTGTTATAAATAAAAAGTATCAAATTCTATTTTCCCTCTGGGACAAAACACAGACACAAAACAGACTATCAGATTTCTCCACAAACATGCATAAAAACCTGAAATTTTGTGGAGAATAATAAAAAACCCCTTAGGCATATTGGAAAAATGGTATTATTGTCAGGAAAACTAGAATACCATAATCAAATTTCAATATACAATGAAATCTACTGCAAAACAAAAGCTTTTACTAGATTGTGAAGTAGGGATCTGCATCGTTTACTGCTAAATAATTTCATTTCAACATTTTTAAGGTGTATTTGCAATACAGTCTAGTTAACTTATGGGCATAAAGATACTGTACCCTACTCTGCATTCAGCTATGAGGAATAATCTCATTAATATATTTGAGAGTGCCTAGAACCAGAGATTCATGGGAGAAATTAATTTGTGACTATATCAGTCAGTATTACGTTTCATTGGAAATACAACATTTTTCTATTTTTTTAATGCAATCTGAGGAGATGAACTGACTCTTAACTTCTTCAGCCAAACAGGAGATGGAAAGAATGCCAGGTGTGTTTTAGTCAACAAATATAAAGATCAAACACTTCTCTGCATGCCATCTGCAAACCAATATGTAAGAATGAGGATTTTTAAAAATTACTTTAAATATTGAGCACATTAAGGGAAATCATGAAGGTCACATAGCCCTTCCCCTTATTCAGTAGTAGCACCAAGTAGTCTGGAATTTATCCCGTCATATTTTCTTAGAGAGGTTTTCCATTGGTATAAGAATCTGGGAATCCATAAAATCAGAAAGTTTTGGGAAAGCTGCAAAAGGCAGGCCTCAGAGACAGCAGAACTGTGATTAGAGCTAAGCAGTAACCATGAGATTGGTCAGCAGAAAAATTATGCAAACAGTAGAAAAGTACGGACAAATAGAACAATGGTCTGGGTATTAATGCTTGTCTAGAATAACTCCCTAAGCTACAGAAAAGTTTATCTAGCAAGATATTAGGAAGTTCTAAGCTTAATAATGGAGCTCTGTGCATTGTGTTTTAAAGCTTACAAGTAGGTATTGTATTTGAAATAAGCAAGCATTGTTTTAACCAAAGGTATGTGTGCTTATAGTGGTTGGATAGAACTACTGTCAATGTGCTTTTGCTTTGTGTGATGGGTCAAAAAACTTATAAAGTAAGTTGTAACCTTAAGTTCTTGGTCTGCTGCCTAGGATGTGAGCTGATGGCATCTTCCCATTGTCATAACCATGTAATGAGACTGATGCTGGAAAATAAAACAGCTTAAGACATGTTCCTCAGCAGTCCCATCCCATTTGTGATTTGTACATAGCCCCCAGCCGGTGATATAAGAAATTGTGTTTTATGTTGTACATATTAAACATGTTGTCAATATCTTCACTATGAGAGCCAAAAAAAGGCTAAGGCAGCAGAAATTACACTGTCTGTGGAGCATGTAAATGCAGAACTGTGATTCACAAAGCAGAGTTTTGAGACACCAAACTTTTGTGCTGGAGAACTCATTTGTTTCTTACTGACATTCACTGAGAAGTATTCATCTGAAACACCTGAGAATCATTCATCTGGAACACCTGAGAGGCTTAGCCTTTGGTGTTTCCTGTACTCACATAGATATTGTTTTCCACTTTACTTTGAGTTATTATAACAGTTTAGTTATAATATATTTTCATAATAAAATTCATAAACAAGTCCCAATTTTAGGCCTTTTTTGTGCTGCTTGTTCAGCCCATTAGATCACTGAATCAGACTTTGCTTGATAGCTGGATAAATACACCAAGCTCAGAATATGTGGCAATTTCTTTTTGGAGATTTAATTTACAATCTATTTTTGACAGAAAATGTAATGCTAATTCACAGATGGGTACGACCATGCACAGAAAAGGATTTAAGACACTCTTCTATCCTCAGCATTACCTCTTGAGTTTGCTGTAGCTAACTTTAACCTGAACAAGTTAGTTACTGGTAACTTTTCTCTTAGTTAATTGTTTCTTTCTGGCTAGGTAGTTGTCCTAGATGCACAGCCTATACAGCTTGCACAGGATTTAAGATTGCAGCCTGAGGTCTCAGAGTGCAACTACTAGAAACTGTGACATAAAGGGTTGCAGAGTCTAGGTATTTTGCCTTACTTGCAAATTGCCCAGTTGGCTCAATATTCTCATTATTAGAAAAAAAATCTCCTTTACAGCTAAGAAATAGGTTCAGGGTGTACAATATGCTCATTACAGCAGCATCCCTGGTAAATTAATATCTCATTCACTTTTTACTTGAAAAGCCCAGTATGGAATACTGGTCATGAAGAAACAGTGTCAACAGAGTCAGGAACAAGATAGCTTGTGTGTATGCATAGCGTAAGATCTTTATAATTAGAAAGATTTGTCCATTACAGTGAATTTGTTTCTTTACAAATTTCTTTAATTTGTTTGATTACAAAATATATCATCCATTCCTTGTGATAGTATTCACCGAAGGACTATATTGGAGTTCATTACCATAATTAATATCCAGTAACTAGAGATGTCCTAATGTGTGTGAGACTCTTTCTAAAGTGTTCCCCACAAAACAATCTCAACTCTTTTAGAAAGTAAGGCTCACATTGGTACATGATCATGCTGACTTCACCAGTACCATGCCTAGAATAAAACAGCGGAAGAACAGATACAAATTTGTCTTAACCCCTTACCAGAAGAGCAGTATCATCTTTTTAACTATCTTTTTAGGACTATTATTATGTCTTTAGAGAAGAGCAGAGTATTGATTAACTTCCATAACCAACATGGAAACAAATCAGAGGAATATTAATTGCTGCAAACCTTCATAAATTGAAGTGGAATTGCGCAGCCTGCAAAGAAGATTAAGGGCTGCTTTTCTCTCTCTTTTTCTACTTCTGAAATGTTATTAGTGTGGTGGGGAAAGTGATAGCTTCTGGTATCCACAGAGAATACTTTCATTTTTTTCAATCATGTAAATTTCATTTGTTCAGACATCTATAACGAGACAGAGGTAGCTTACAATAATTTACATTTCAATCTCCCAAATGCACATGAAGTGGAAAGCAGTTCTGTGACAATAAAATTTTATTAGCTGAGCTAAGTCTAATTTACAGTTAATATATGAAAAACTTCTCAGTTCACTTCGTTCTGTCTGATAACACAGAAAGAGCAATATATTAACATAATGGATCTGTGAAGTGGTTAACACTGTTTACTCAACATGTCTATTACACGTGGAATTTTAATTTGAGGCTTTTTCAAGGAAATTGACATCAAAAATTGACAGTTTTTGATTTGGCAGCAAGGTGATTTAACTGTTTTTACGTAAATAAAAATAAAAATCCAATTAAACTTGACTTGCTAGCTGAACCATTTATCATTGACAGAATGGTGGGGGATGACTTCTGCCACATAATAATTTAGGAACTGGAGAAACCCTTACTTTCCAGGTTATCTGTAGATACAGCAGACCAACAGGCATCTAGGCTTCCATCTTCTTAGTCAATGTATTATCTGTATGTCCACATCCCCAGGAGTACTTTACAGATAATATTTTAGAATAACCAATTAGGCATTATAATCTAGTAAGCTGCCAGATGCACACAGAGTGCAGTTACCTCTAAGTCTGGTCACAACTGAGATCCCAGAAGAACAAATAACATGGACTGAGTATGAGTATGCAAGTCTGAGCATACTCAATAAGATTCCACATTCACAAAAAGTGTGATTAATTGATCATTGCATCAGGATCAGGTTCAAAAATTGCAGTTGATAAGTGCATATATATGGTATTAGAAAGCATTTTCAGTAGTATTACATTGGTATGAATCTTTGTCTATAGGTATCCTTGTGTATGCTGTATTGACCATCAATATGCCAGGATAGAAGAGGTAGTCTTTTCTGATCTCTTTCTCCAAAGTTACTCTTCTTTGAGGGAGGGGAATTGACACAGTTTCAACTGACTTAATTTCATTATTGTGTGGAATTTGGAGTGAATTTAGTTTTAAATGCAAAGAATGTACAGGTTTACAAGTTTCACCAGCATACGCAAAGATATAAAAATTTTTGTGTATTTCAAATCAATAAAAAAAGTTCAGCTTTTGGTGACTGGCTTGGCCATTCCTTTGACTCACTTTCTATTTAGCTGTATTATCTAAACAAAGCCTAAGTACAAGAACTCTGTGCCTTTACTTTTTTAATATGGGCAATATACCAAGCTTCCTCGGTGCACCTGCTCCAAAGGTTTGCAGTTTTTTTCTGGTTGCCAACTTGTACTCTCCTTCCTGGTGAGATTTGTTTTCCAGTATTTTCCACAACTCTTAATAGGTCTTTAGGCCATACTTTAGTATGACAAAATCAGATTGCTTAGATATGATACATTCTAAAGATATTATCTTTTATTTTTTTTATATTGTTTGCAGACAGTAGTTAATAGGTAGTAGGTATCCATCCTGAACAAAAGTAGCTAACAGTTAACAACATGGCTGAAATCCTAAATTTTCTAAGGAAAATGAAGGTGAATAAACAAAAGCTCATATTCAGCTTTTCAAAAGTAGTGGTTCCCACAAAAAACATTAAAAAAAATTAATAACGAAGTTTGCTTCTAAGTTTAATAGTAAATTTAGGTTACTAAATTACAAGTCTTCTACAAAACCAGTATTACGTATGCCATGAATATAATCCTTGAAAATTGTACTTTCTGACCCAGTGCGCAACTTAACTCCCTGTATATTCAGACACACGATATTTAGCACACCAGTGTTCTGGTGGGGCACAGTTAGTGGAGAAAGTTACAAAAGTAAATGCAGAAACAGCCCCACTCATTGCAAGAGTAAGACATCCATATATATTTAAAAGGTTACATACAGCATGGGTTTCAACTACCTATATAGTTCAAAATAACATAAAGGATACAGTGTTTAGAGCTCAGTAATAAAATCATATCTTGCTCTCTTCCTAAATTAAATGGTAAATTTCATTAAACAGTAAATTTCATTGTTGGTAACTTCAGCATGAAATATTACTTAGAACTAATCCTCTTAGTTACTGATCACTATTATTACTTAGTTACAACATATTTTGCTGATTAGGATAATGTTGCTCTTAAATTATGAAAATGGATAAATACTTCCAATATTTTAGAGCAATTTGAAAATGATAGTTGTTTCTCATGCCTTTCTATCATCACAGGAGCTTGCATGACAGGTTCTTTGTGCAGTCTGTAAGTATGATTTGTGGGAACTTTATCCTCCTAACTCATATCTCAACTTTATTCTCCTAACTCATATGTAGTCAACACAAACTGCAGACTTGCCAGTGGTCCTCAAGCACCACATTTCTTACAAACATATTTGCATTTATTTCCCAGACTGTTGATTTATAAAACAAAAATGAATGATTTAAGGTGAAAGAAATATATGCCAAAAGTTATTGCAAGTAATACAGACCCATTTCATATATAGTAAGAATGCAGTAGATCATGGAAGTTATAATAAAATAATAAATATTCTTATAATCCCACTTTTTTTGTTTGGATTTGTCTTCCAAATATTTTTTTTTCTTTCTTTCCCACTAGAAAGGGTATAGTATTTACCCCTTTAATGTCCATAAGGATACAGGCTTTCTACAATGGAATATTTCTTTTTGGAATATGTCTTCTAGGACAAGGAGTTGCACTTAGTAATGTCTCCAGTTTGGAAATTCATGTCTCAAGTGAAGCGTATGTATATGGACAACGGACGATCCTGTAGCAGCAAACCAGACTGGAATTTTTCAGCAGCCACTGGCCATAAATTTATTTTCCTTTCCCCTGAATGGTGAGCTCATTTGCTGCCTGTTGGCAACAGTCTTTGGTATGGGGTTGTGGAAGTGGAGGGCAGCAGAGGAGACCCTCCTCTCTTGGATGGCTCCAGCACTGTCCTGGTTGAGGAGAGCACAGCGCTGCTCTGTAAAGCTGCAGAACACTCCTGTTTCCTCTCATTTGTCCTTCTTCTCATTAGGGCCTCCAGGGTGACTGACCTTTTGTACTGCCCATGCTAAAACTGCTCTGAAGTGATACAGCCAACTCCAAACCCCCAAAAAATGCTCATTACATTTTTAATTCACATGGCAAATGTAAATAGCTGGTATGTCACTAGAGAGACTAATGTATGAAAACAAATTATACTTGATAAACCATTGCTGACCCAAGTCAGACCCTTCACCTTACATCAAGAAAAAAACGCCTCAGGAAATGTATGAGAACACTTGGCAAGTCAAAGGGGTTTTGTTAACATTTCACCAGTTTTATTTTGGGGCTTCTTTCCCCTAAAAAGGTATGCCACTAGTGACAAGCTATGTGTTCCAGAAACTATATGTATGTTATCAGTTTAAAAGCATCAGATCTCATGCACACATGAGACCTTCTACACTAAAACTCAGGCAAAAGAAAATGCTCTGATTTGTGGATAAAGCCTGAAAAGCCTACTGATGATTCATCTTGAAGGAGCCAATGAAAAAATTACATAACCGAGGCAGGAACACTGGCATTCTCAAGACATTTTTATTATATTATTAGCACAGATTAGCAATGAGGAAGGACTAAGGATTTTATTCATGCCTTAAAACATTATGTTTGCAGAATGCTTCACCAGACATAAGAGATGGTCTGTTTTGACTATTCTTGTGTCTATTCCTAGAAGATCTGTATATATTTATTTTCAGACTGATCCATCAGTCTGAAATGATTCATCTTTTGTTCTTTTCTTTCAGAGCTCCATCTTCACTATGCACTTAAAGCAGGATTTATTAAATATTTTTACAAAAAACTGAAGAAATAAAAAGAATAATAAGACAACTCACAAATAAACCAAATTATGTTTTGCTGTTGGGCAACTACTCTCAAAGATTCAGAAGAGAAATATTTTATTTGATCCCACCTTAGGTTTAATTTGACACTTTTCTTCTGCAGCTTCCATTCCACTGGAAATAGAAAGAGAATTTTTCAGGTCTAGAGGAAAATGGCTGCATGAATGTACTTATCTCTTGATTTTTTTATAGAGTTTATACCATGAACTTGGTTATAAATTCATGGTACTGTCATTACTGGAAGAATGCACTACAACTTACGTACACCAAAGATTAGAGTAATTCACTCCTACTACATATCTTATTGTACTCCTACATAATTCTCTTGCAGTAGACTTTGTCATTAAAACAGCAAAGCAACATTTTTTTATCAGCAAGAGTGCACTGAAGATATAATACCCGTTATTAGCAACAGTGCACTGAAGATATAATACCCGCCCTAAAATTTTAGTCTTGGAAGTTTCTGTAACTATAAAAAAATCCTTTTATTTTTTCTTAAAAACAGCTATAGGCTTCTTATGTACTGAAGTATCCATGGCTTATGCTTGCTTACTTTCTGAAACAGGATCTATTACTTCCTGTTTTATAGAACTATGGCTATCAGCCATTACAGCACTGCATGTTAAATAAAAGTTTCTATATTCAGCTCCACAAACAATTTTTCACCTTCTGAGAATTGCTAAGGTGCAGCATTGACATAAAGGCTTGCATTGTTTTAATATTTTTTTCAAATTTTAATTCCAAAGCTGAAAGTTTAGGAGGAGGAAGATATAAAGGTATTGTGAATGTCAATAGTAATTTGTTTCTACTCTGCACTATTGAATACTTCTGATAGCAAAACTATAACTTTGCAGTACTTTAGCTCTGAAAGAGATTTCTCAGAAAGAGGTAGGTATACGTTGTGATGTTGTGTACTCTTGCTGGTTTAGAGAAAAAACCTGCTACTTAGTCATTTTTGTAAAGAGAAACAATTTCAGATTCAAGATAAATAACAGACTTTTAACACCAGCTTCTTTGCATTTCAGTGTAGCAAATATGATTTGCCAAATAAAGTCTGTTACTTATAAGATTTATATACGTTATATGAAGACGCTGAAAAATCATATTGTAGGAATTAACACAGGTGTATTACTATTAACTAATAATTTCTAAGATTGCTTGGAACCATGTTTTGTAGAATTGTAAAGTGTAAAGGAACGTGTCTAAAGAAACTTGTCACAGCTCCTTTTTATAGAAATCCAACACTCAATGTGCAACAAGCTAAAGAGGTGATCATGACAGTATTGCTGAAGAATGCAAAGAAATGTTTGCAAGACTGTTAGGCTAGTAAAACTTGTGAGAGTCTGTCTGACAAAATGTTTCAAGAACAGAAGGCTCAAGAAAGCACATACAAAGCAAGAAGTTGACAAAAGAATTTTGCTGACAGGAGTGAGGAACATATGTGAAAATGCATGAAGAGAGAGTGGTAATAAACTGGAAAAAGATTGGTGCCAAACTTCAGTATGGCAAAGAATAAGGAACTACCAGGTAAAGGGCTTCTGAAAGTGTGACTCTTGCAGACCCTTGAAATGGAGATAACATCTCAGCAGGCAACACTGGGGCTAAGGGAAAGCCATGTAGAAGTGAGAGTATAGAGATGTCTGAGCTTGCAACTATGATGGTTTTTTTTCCTTTTCATTCATAAAATTCTAGCAGTAAATGCTATACAATGTCCTGAAGTATGTGGCGTTGGTTTTTTTAAACACAGCAAACTTCAGATTTTTTTAGAGTAATGCTATTATATTAGAATGATTGAAAAACAATGACAATTTCATCCTGTATTCTCATATTTTGCAATGTTATTAGTCTAACTGGAAACTCATTTCTGACAGCCCAGGAGGTGTTCTTTCCTCACACTTCCAAGCTGGTTTGAGTGCATATGAGCAGGAATTTGGAACTTTCTGAACAACAGAAGGCTTCCAGCTGGTAGTTGATAGAAATACATCCTCAGCCAAAACAGGAAGAATAGAGACAGGCCAAAGTTTGCGGGACTATATATTAGTACAGCATGCATTACCCATATGTTTGCATACACAAAGATACTTCTGCATAGAGGCATTCTGTCAATAGTAACATAATCTACGTAAATGAAAAAAAGAAGCTTCTGTAACAAAAATAGAATGTTATGTGTTACAACAAACGTCACCAAACATATCCACCTCCTGATATACTCTCCATTTCAAAATGAAATTCAGGATACAGAGGATGAGAATAAATGGTTAGATTGGAACTTTACAGCACACTGTGATGATGTCCTGACACAAGAAAAGTCTTGAGTAAAACTTTCTTCTGTTGGACATCTGCAGTTTTTGGATTATGTGATCTTATATAACTGGGAATACTACACATCAGATTATGGATGACTAGATATTAATTAATTATGTTACAGAAACCCATGACATTTTAAGCTTTGTATATTTCCTCCAGTATTCATTACACTTTGTTACAGAGTGAATATCCCCAGTATTTCTCACATAGATAACCAATGTGCTGTGTACAATGTAAACAAAACCCCATATCAAGCACTTGTGTGTGCCACAAACAAGGACTTTCTACAAACCTGAACCAAATGTTTATAAAAAGAGCTGATAACATTTTACAACCAACTCATTCTCAAAATTCTTTTTTTTTTTTTTTTGAGTATTTTTTCACCTGGAAGTGACTTCTTTTTTAACATACCAGCCAGTGATTAGTACACCCTAAAGATATAAATTTTATTGAATGAAAAAAATCCCATGTTCAGGTATCATTCCAGAAGGTACTGACTACTGCAACACAAGGTAAAAATGAGTACTTCCAAATAAAAAAAAAAAAAAAAAACCAAAAAAACCCCTACAAACCAGCAACATCAATTAGAGGCACAGAAAGTGAAGTCATACTCTAGTCTCTATACATATAGGGTTCTTGATTTTTATGAAAGCTTTCTTGGTCATTTTTGCTAGTTTCTAGGGCAATTGGAATTCTGGTTTTTTTAATACAATAAAAATTCACTTCACCAACATGATAGAAAGCCACTAATACTATATGACTTTTATCACATTACCACCTTTTTCATGGCATTAGAAACTCAGTAGAGGACAGGAAAGTCACTGATCCTACAGCAAAGTCCTTAAAAGAAAATAACTGTTACTAGTGTGGCATGAAATATGTATTATTTCACAAGACTTACAGCTTTATTTGTTATATTACCTATTTCTGGTAGAACCATAAATAGCTGATTAGAGGTTTACTTGGGTTTTTTGGGGGGAGAAATTAGGTCTAAAGACTGATCTAACCACTGCTTAGACAACTAAAATATTTTCATTTTGTGGATTTAATCCTTTCATAAACACATGGCATAGCCAAATGCTTAATAAAGTCCACTGTGATGGAGCAAAAAAAGAGGTGCTTATGCAACTTCAATTTCCATATTCACATTTATTTCAAAATAACCTTCAAAAGTTATCTAATTTGACATCAGTCATAAAGTGTTTTCAAGTAATTTTCCTATTACCCTGATTGAGCCTTTAAGGAAGGACTTGGGGGAAGAAAACAAAATTGCATTAAATAAAATTGCCTATCCTTATGCAAATTTATTACTATCTAAATTAATTTCATTAAAATTAGGACACAATTTTCTTTTTGGTTAAATCTGGGTAAATTTTCAACATTCAAAACAAGCTGTTACAAAAAAAATGTAGAGAACTCATTGATTTTTCCAGCTTACAACTTTTTAAAAGATAGCGAGTCCATCTGTTGCAAAATACCTACTTATTGAGGAGTAAGTTACATGTACAAGTGAAACTAAGGAACTGAGATTATTAGCCTAGAAACAGAACTACAGCATCAATATCCTGAATAATAACACTCAAAATTGAAAATAAACTGCAATTAACAGACAAAATATTTACAAACACAAACATTAAATCTCTATGCATAAGTTGTTCTGTAACAAGTGGATACACTTTCCTCTGCTGTCAAGACACTGACACATAAGATTTTTTTCTTGCAGAGTGGATACTCAGCCTCTTGCAGAATTATTTAGCCATTACAATGATTACAGACTTTGACAGGACACGAATCTGATCCAGAATAAAAATTCCCCTGCCATTTTCAGGAGAAATGCTATGTTTCTGGAACAATACTCTCAGACCTTAATGATTTGTTGACAGTATGCTCTCTATCCCAGGGCACTGTCAATATACAACTTATTAACTCTCAAAGGAGAAGACAGTTTGAAGTGTCATAAGTCTCAAGCTTTGCATTGTGTGCTAATTAGTTCATATTTATGCAGTTGTATGAATCAAGCTGGCTTCTGGTCACAATTACCAGCTTTTTTATCTTGAAGTCATGGGTATGAATCATATTGGAACGCTGCCTGCAAAGTTCTGCAGAGGGAAAAAAATGTTGTCTACCCATTTGTCACCACCAATCCCTTAGAAAGACATTCTTCATTAGCATTCCAGATGTAGACTAGCTTCACATCGGTAATTATTTGATATTTTGGTATTAATTTTTAAACTGAAATTTCAATGCCACAATTTGTTTAGCCATTGATATCATCCTATCACCTTTCAAAGGAAATGAACATTTCCTTTAAAAACATTAGCTGCCTAAGCTTGTAAGGAATGGTTTGTACATTTCAGTCAAGTCAGTGATTAATTACTTGCCATTAATAGAAATCTTTATTTGAATTTCATATTTTGCTTATTTAGTTTCGCCAGAACATTGCACAAAAATGGAAACACTGTGTTTCCCTGACAGTGGTGTTGTAATCCCAGGAGTCCCAAAGCGCATTGTGAAATGCAGTCAGTCATGTGGTGGTCAAAATCTACTTAGAGATGGTCTTTGGCCTTCCCATTGTAATAGTCCTTCTGTTGGGAGTGAAAGGTTCAGAAAGGCTCAGACTTGTACTGACGATCACAATTCCAATAATGGAACGTGTTTTTACCCAGAACGTATGAGTAAAGAATACTATCTAGACAAAATGACCAGTGCCCAACACCAGATATATATTCTTTCTACAATCTACAGTATTTTGATCAAAAACTTGTTTGGTGATCAATTATTGCAAACTTCAGAAGGAGGTAGCACACTGCTGTGCAAACAGAAACAAACAAACCGACAAGACCACCCAACCCCCAACCCTGCAAGTCTGCAGAGCATCTTTGAAGCTCATTTTTCAAAACTGACTACTTGTTGACATGTATCTAAATGTGACCTGTTTCATTAAGCTAAGCAAGCATGAGAACAGCACAGAGTGAAAAATACCAATACTTTCCAATATAATTACATACATATGTATGTGAGTATATGCATCAGATAAAAATCTACCAAAATAGTAGTAAATATGCAGTTAAATACAGACTCTACCACTCAAAACCATGCAACTACACATGCATATCAAAAAAAAAAAAAAAAAAAAGAAAGAAATAGAAGCCAATTATGTAGGCTGAATGGAACTAATTGTAAGTTATTACTCTGTACTGCATATTTGAAAAATATCAGTGTCTGAATTCTCTAATTAACTTTCTGATATACAAAAAACCCACACTGTTTTTGTATGTGTTTTCTCCCTTTCTCTCTTCCAGACATCAGGGTTTTCCTTCTATTTTCATTTCACTCAAAGATTTTCCAACAAACATTAGCCATTAGTAGGCAACAGCATTATCTCTTCTCTAATTTGTAAATCCACAGGTAGAAAAGGATTTTTAGATTCAAAATATCTGATATAAAAATATCAGATCCTTTTTGTAATATTATTTGTGGTGTAAGAAAAATGTCTCTTGCTGTGGCCAGATCCCTGGTCTAAACCTGAAAAACACCCCACTTTTCTCTCAGAAAATCAGCAGTACTCTGTATCAATAGGTGGTCTCTTCCCTGTAGGTACTTCTTGAGATCATCGTGTTGTCTGGAACCAACACAGATAAAAATGATGCCCTGCTGCAGCAATAATCGGGCAAGTATCACCTTCAGAAACAGTCAGGGACAGTCTTCAAAAAACCAAGTCAGTTAGGTATAAATTGCCAGAATTTTTTATGGTGTAAATAAAGGCACAAGTTAATTCTTAAGCTTAGCATATCCCAAAGATTTGTGATCCTAATGCACTTCGTTCTGCTGCTACAGACACTTGAGCTATCTCCAGCCAACCCCACTGATTTTAAAATATATTTGAAAATATGGCTGTATGATCAAAGAGAGATATCTGTGGCTTAGCTATCATACTGTGGAGGAAGAAAATATCTCTCTGAGCAGGAAAATTTCTCTGTGAATTTATCCAATAGGTGATACCATTAATTCTAACAGAAATGTTTGCTGAAGCATTTTTTGCTTGTCCACCACCAGGAGAGAATGAAAAATAAACTGCCAAGTAGAAATTACTGGGTAGTAGAAAGTTCTGCTAGAAGCAGTCCTGACCACATCAATAAAAGATTGCATCAAAATGACAAAAAAAAAAAAACCAAAAAAAATCAAGTATGCAAATATTTCTCATTTTCATGCTCATAGAATCAGAGAATCATACAAACTCCTGAGTTGGAGGGACCCATCAGGATCACCAAGTCTGACCCCTGGCCCCTGCACAGCACTGTCCCCAAGAGTTGCACCATGTGACTGAAAGAATTGTTCAAATGCACCCTGAACTCTGTCAGGCTGGTGCTGTGATCACTCCTCTGGGGAGGCTGTTCAGTGCCCAGCTCACATGTGATGAGGTCTCTCTGTAGGGCCTCTCTTAGCCTAGGGGAGTTTACAGCTCCTCACAATTTTCTGTCATCTTTGATCTTGTTTAGTGCTCAATTGAGTCATGCATCCAAGTAATTTATGAAGATATTGAAGATAGTTGAGCTGAGGATGGAGCCCTGTGTAAGCCAAAAACTGACAGGCCACCAGTCAGATTCACTACAAGTTTGTGCCCAACCCATGAGCTCACTCAGTTGCTCACCCATTGCATTACACGTTTACCCATATGTGAGATGGACATTTTTTCCAGGAGGATACTGGGAGAAACAGTGTCAAAAGCTTTCCTGAAGTCCAAAAATCTTACATTTACTGGCTTTCCTAGATCAACTACCTAAACTAAAATGATGCGAGGGTGAGGTACAAATAGAAAGAAACTCTGGTGAAAGTTTAGTGAAGTCAAGCTACAGTGATAGAATACACATAGAAAACCAAGTCAGTCAGACAGAGTGTAAAAATTATCAGTCATACTCAATTCCCAGATAAATTGTTTGTACAACAAAATAATCAAAATTAGTCAATAACATATTCCAAAGGAGTTGTGCATTTCAAATTTTGTTTCAATATCTAAAAGGTCTCTCCTCAAGGGACTCTAAGTCCTTCAGCCTGACCAAAAAAAAAAAGGAAAAGTGACTTCATGACTAAAAAATTAATAAAACTCTAAAAGGTAAAATAACAATATCATGGTTTCCAGGAACAAAGGTCTTGTCAAACAGGTTGTCTGTCTTTGCCTTGACTAGGTTATAAAGGATGCAAATATAAGTAATTCTGTTATTATTGTGTATCTGAACCTCTTTGTTGCATTTGGCATGAGATTATGATTTTAAAAGCTTCCCTTATATGAAATTAGCAGAAAACCCAGACAGTTAATTTGGAGATATTCAGAAATTTGCCAACACTGTAATAATTTCCTAGCAGCAGAGAATTTATTTTTGTAAATCAGTTAAGTTATATGTTAGGGATTGTGAAGAATGAAAGTAGCTTGTGCAACAGCTTCATTTCTTTAACCTGAAGATATTGATGGACTACTAAATGTTGTTTAATGTTTTCAATTATTATCTGATGATAATGAGCAACACAGTTTTGGTTACATATGAACAATTATTTGATTGAAGAGACATTGTCCGGCCTGTTAAAATGGTGGGATATTACTTACCCAGAGTTCTATCCTCAGGTTTATGGTAATCACTGGAAGTATAATTGAAAGATAATGGAACCGACCACTATATTAGGAAAATAATGCATTTTTAACACTCTGACCTATGTGAGCTAATAAAGGGAAGACTCATCAATATTCCCCTTTTATGACCTACACATGCAAAACAAATTAGAACTTTTGTTCTCTTCAAGACCTTCTTATTAAAACCACAAAATAACATTATTATATTGCTGGAAGAGAAACTAGAGAAATTTTCTCTGGAGAAGTTTCAAAATAAAACAGATTGTCTTACTATTAAGGTCAATTACACACTGAAAAAAACTTTCCAAAATATGTGATGAATTCATTCTACTTAACAATTCCAAAATGAGATTTGGTATATCTCTTAGAGCTAATTTGAAGGAGCTTCAGAGGAAGATAAAAATGTTGGTTATATGTGACAGCAGAGATAGGTACCAAAATCGAACAGAAGTTTCTAGTAATGGACTTCCACAGTTTATCTCTTTCCTCTAAAGTGGCCTGATTGGACCAGCTACACTGTTATATACTGATTCCAAATTTTTATTTTCAGCAGGACAACAGTGGATTTAAAGAAAGAAAACCCTGTAAAGAAGATACTAAAATGGTTATATTGATGTCCCTGTTTCTGAAGTCTGTGGTACATAGTTGTTGAGATGGAATGAGACGGAATCTCTCTTCTAAATCATGTTTTCAAATTTTACTTGGAGGACCACTTAGATCTGGAAGAGGTTAGTACAATCAGTCTTGGACAGCTGCTATGACCATGTCTATACATAACATAATCTTTGCCTTTTCTTTGTTAGCCTCCCAAAATCCCTTCTGATGGTACTTATCTTGTACTTATCTTACTTATCTAATATCTTGCGTCGCTGTCATGATTTAATGTAGGTTCGGTTTTTAGCTGGGAGGGGGAGTCAACGACGAAGCAGTTCCCTGCGGGGACCCGGTGGAACCAATCAGCTGGCTAATTTGAAAGACTGACCTAGTTAAACCACTTAACGGAGCAAGATACGCTTCTGTGAAAACACACTTAAGGACCGGCTAGCCCGTGAGAAGTTGTCTTGCTTCTGGCCTTTGAACAGGCGGTCTTCGAGCAGGGTGGTGACCGGGCTGGCCCCGTGCGGCCTGCACGGTCTGGCGGGGCCGGGCCAGGCTAGTCTCTGCTGCGGCCCTGGCCCCTTCCCAGCGGGCGGCCGGGGCCCCTTCCCAGGAGGGCCGGGGCCCTTCCCAGCGGGGCAGCTGCGGCCCCTTCCCAGGAGGGCCGGGGCCCTTCCCAGCGGGGCAGCTGCGGCCCCTTCCCCGGAGAGCTAGGCCCCTTCCCGGCGGGGCAGCTGCGGCCCCTTCCCCGGAGAGCTAGGCCCCTTCCCGGCGGAGCCCACCTGTCCTTGGGAGCAACCTTGCAGCCGGGACCGGCGCCGGGAGTGGCCCCACCCAGATTTTATTGTTAGTAAGAAAAGGGAAAAAGATTGAACAATGAAACAATTGTGTGGTATATGAAGTATTCTCTATGCTTTGCCACTTAATTTGTACGTAAATGTGTATTCAATTAACATTTTTAAGATGTGGTTATTCACGGCTCTAAATTTAACATGAGCAGTAAGCAGTAGTTCCAACAACAAAAGGTACAGCAGAGAGGTTTAGCATCTGGAAAGGAGTTCAGCAGGGCTGTGATATGCCACTGCATCTGTTCAGGCTTTATACTGAAATGGTAAGGCACACTTATCCTGAGGGTTACAACAGAGGAATTCAAATTAAAGGAAGCAAATTCTGTAATATCAGGTATGCTGCTGATGTTGTCCGTATTACCGAGTCTGAAGAATCACTTTGCAAGCCAGTAATGACAGTGGCTGCGGCTAGTTCAGACTGAGACTATCTAGGAATGTAAAAAAGACTGGGGAGTGACATAGAGGACTGGAAAGCAAAATATTACAAAAATAACACAAAAATAAGATCAGGAAGTCAGACAAATAAAGAGTCTTCGCAAGGTTTTCCTTGTAGAAATATGAAATTGAACTATACCCAGAAGATTTTAGATGAGCTGTAGAATAAATAAACAAAATAAGGCTGGGAAGAAAATTGAACCATTTTTTATTTCTGATGATGTGTCTAATCTGACAGCGAGCAGTAAGTCATGGTTATAACTTTCATTTTCACTTTTATTTTACTCCCCTTGATTTATATTGTTAAAAAATATGAGCAATCTTCTATTCTTTAAGCATTTTCTGTTTGTTTGTTCATTTGCTTGAATGTATTTATGATGAAAGTACATGTGTGGAAGGATGATATTTTCCCAAAATTTTGATGAAAACTCAACTAATAGACACCAAGCATAGCAAGTATATTTGTATGTTTTACAAACCCTAATTTCATCTTTATAGTAAAAAAAAAGATACTATGTTAGCTGACAACTACTATTAAGTAATTGACACAGCTGGGGAATTTACATTCATTCAAACTCCACGTATGGAATACAGAACTTCCAAGACTATGGATCTACTTTGTCTCTTCTATCTGTTTTTAAGAAAAAATATACCCTAGTTTCGTATTCTGACTATTTTGAATAAATTGAAAAGATAAGGGTAACAAAAATATTCTGCATGAAAAGAACAAAACAAGAAAAGGTAGCAGTCATAAGATAGAAGTGCAGGCTATACCAAAGTAAATTAGGTAAGCATTTGTTACTGACAAGTAAAGTAGAGACAGTAATCCACAACTGATACAAATCTATGAAATTCTGACTTCTGGAGAATAACATAATCTTACTGTGCCTGCAAACCTTTTGGGCTGTGTTACCTGAAGGTAAACAAGAGGAATTTTGCTTATTTTTTCCGACTAATAGAGTTTTATAACTAAATAAATACTGTAAATAATTATTTCAGAAAACTACTTGCATGTTTCTACAGCAGAGTCTTTTCTGAAGATATGGTGCTTAGAATATAAGCCTAATGAGAAATAATCAAGATTAGAACTATAGTTTCTCTTGCCCACATTTTCCCCATTTCTGCCTCAAGGGGATGCCTGTATGTGGTGGCTGTATACACCGTGAAACTCTCATGAGAATCAGGTACTTAGAACTGACAGCTGTAATTTCCTGCCTGAAAAACTTGAATTACTAGACCTGAGCTTTTCAAAAATTTTTCTTCCTGTGAGTCAAAAATATTCCATTTTTAGATATAGGTTGTCTGTGCTTTCTGGATTATAGCCTGTGCTAATTATGTCTCCAAACTGACAAAAAAGAAAAAAAAACCAAAAAAAACCAAACAAAAACCCCACCAAAACCAAATGAACAAACAAAACCAAAAAAACCCTAAACAAAACAAAAAAAAAGCCCAACTCTAGAGCAGGAAATACAGGAAATTAAATTCGAAAGGTAATTTTCTACAAATATTCAATACAGTACTCATTCAACATCATTTTGTTTGACACAATGGCAATTAAATACATCATGCAGTGTACTAAGTGCCACTAATAATATTTGATTGTAATTTAAGGGTAATTTGAACAAATAGGATAACAACATGATGCAACATAATTACAAAATAATAGAATGGGATGATGTAAAATAAGAATTGACAGGGAATTTCACCTTCCTACAAATTAGCTCTTTTCTGAGTTCAGTTTTAAATTGCTTTATGTTTAAATCCTTATTTGCACACCTGCTTCAGGGCCTGGAGGCTGCAGTGAGAACAATCAAATCAATTTTCTCTCCAGCCCCACTTTGGGTGACATACTAATATTCTCTTAAAAATATGCCATGTATTTTGAACGTGTGTATGTACACAATCATGTATTGCCATGTAAAACTGAAGAAATACATACTATAGTTCTGTATAAAATTTTAGAAGTTCACTGGAGCCTTTGGTCTGACAAAAACTGCTACTGCTATTTAAATATTCATGCCAATTTCTTAACAGGAGAATGTATTTCATTCATGTACATAGAGGATAATTGGGTAGCTGCATTAGCAAGTTTTCATCTTTCTCCCTGTATTTGCAAGTATGTATATGCACACATATGCTTTGTGCATGTATGTTTAATAAATTTTGAGCAGGGATGTGTGTAAAGATATGCATCTATACATATTTATGTTCTTAGGTGGGTAGAATATAATAAAAAAAACATTTGGCCATGAAAGCAATGGTGTTAAAACAATTTTATAAGGGGTTGTTTCAAAGACAGCCCAAGTGAGAAAGTGCACTAATAGGACAAGAACCATCCATGTTTCTGATCAGGTTGTATTTTAGGCTTTTCTTTAATGCAGAGTTATGTGAGATAGAATAAGTTGATCTAGAACAGCCTCCATCACTGTGAACAGGTATTCTGTCTCATGTTAATGGCAGGTCACTATTATCAGTAGGACAAAGGCTGAAGCTGTCACAGTACGTCTGAAATATTCTTTTCACTGTGATGAGACGACACGTTCGAGATTTTTGATCATGGGCTGTTTATTATCTCATGTTCTTTGGGATTAAATATATATGATTTATAATATATTTGTGTTGCTGAGAAGCAACTGTGGATGCTGAATTTAACTGGTTCCACGTGGAATTTGAAATGAATGAACAGACTGCATTTCTATGGAGTCTGTATATGTATATCTCAAATATATATATGGCATATATAAATACTCAATGTGTCATTTTACAAGAGTGGGTAAACTGAGTCAAGAAACATTTGTGAAGAGATGGAAATACTGAGGTGCACATCACCCTTTCCTCAATATCTATTTTTGCCATTTTCCTCCTTTAGCTAAATTTGAAAGACTTTTTGTTGAAAATGCCTCCAAAGAAACCAATAGGATTTAATTGAAAATATCCTCCTCAAGGAATAGATTCTATCTTTTCCATTTTTTTCTGAGGATAAATATATTGTTACTTTAACATGAAAGATGTTAAGAAAAGTGTTTTTTCCCTCAACATTCTCTGTGGAGGGAAAAAAAGAACTTTATTATAGCCAAATTCATCAAACTGATTTTTTCCAGTTCTTTTTTTTTTCTTGCTGTTGTCTTTGGTTGTTGAGTTTTAAAGCAGTGTTTCTTACATCCACATGGCACAAATTATTTTGCCATTACCTTAGATTTGTATTCATTGCATGTTTGTGTGACTTTATTGTTGCTCAGCATTATTGCACCCCTAAGAGGATGTCTTGTATTGTATTGTATTAGCTGCAAAGGTAGAAATACTTCATTTTGAAATTTGTATTTTTTCTGCACACACTCTGGTGGAGAACCAAAAAGTCAGTTTTAATAAGTTGTTCTTGCTTTTCTAGGCATCTTTTCTCTAGAACACTCCTATTCCATTAGTTTTGCCCTTTTTTTAACCAACACAAGTACTTTTCAATCTTTCTTAAAGGCATTTAATACTAATGCTAGAAGAAGGAAGATTTTAAGCTGTATGTAAACAAACACAGGAGATTTACATCTTGATTAATCTACAGCAGACTCCAAACTACAAACACTAATAAACAGTTTTCTTTCCACCTGCATATTCCTCATCTTTCTTATAGCTTGGAAGTCAAGGTAAAGCTTCTTGTCAGCTCACTCTATAGAAATACAGCGAGGCCTCTCTTAGAAAGACAGTGTTAGGCCTCTCTCTCTATAGAAAGACAGTATAGGCCTTTCTTATAACCTTTATACTAAGTACTAGTCCCTTAAGAACTTCACATTCTAAAAATCAATGCGTGTCAAAGTTCTGCATGTATATAATCCACACTTTCTCATACAAAATCTAGGTGGTAGTAGTGCCTTGCAAAAGCTTGTGTTAGTTTGAGCATGTGTTTTGTTATGCATATCCCCCGAACTCTTCAGAAGAGTCTGAAGATCTCCCTCAGTGAGTACTTAAGGTAGGGAATATTTGTATCTTATTGAGTAGCTGTAGTGTGCGTGACTTGAAGTTCACTGAAACTAAGAATAATCCTTACTCTTTCTTTCGCACAGAAAATTTCATTTTCCAGGCCACGACACACCTCTTCAACTAGTGTTTAGAAACTGTACATAAAATACTTTGGACACAATGACAGACCCATGTTCGTAACGGAGTTTTACACTATTATTATATGACTCATTACTTTGTTGCTGAGAGATTTTAAACATGAAATATTCTTTAAAATCAGTAATCTATTCTTTATATACACTATATTTTTAATATAGTAGAAACAGACAACTTTTCCATGTATGAAAACAGGTGTTCAAAGTAGCTTATTACACAAAGAGATACAAAACACTTGCATTGTCTCTTAAATCCATTATCTTTTAGAGGAGTAATAAAAATGGAGCATGGAAAATCAAATTCTATCCAGTAATGCATAACTTTTTTCCAAGCCGTCTCTATATTAAGCTAACAAAACAGTAGTAAAAAGTTGGAAACAAGGTAAGCAAAAAGATGAAAAAGCATTGATCCTCTTCAGTGTATTCTTTGGAATTTCAGCGTAACACTAAATTTTGAATCTTTAAATAAGACCAAAATTACTTTGCTTTTGTCTCATTATCTACTTTTCATTGAAAAAAAGGTTTTCTTTGCCTAAGTAAAGGGTTAGAAAAATGTGAATTTGGTTTGCTGCTTTGTTCTTTTTCCCCTTTCTGAATTATTCATATGTTGAGAAAAATAATGGTTACAGAGAAAAAAGTCCCAGTAATATTTTTAAAAATGCATCATCATTACAAAAAAATGTTAATCCCTTGCATAATGCAAATTGTGAGACTCTGTACACCTAATGAGAAATTTGCGCAATATACACAATATTTAATGAGAAAATTCTTCCCTCAAAAAAAAAAAAAACAACCCAAAAAAAAGCCAAAATGAGGAAATAACAAAAAGCAAGATCTCCAATATTAATGTAGCACATATTCTGATACTTATACCTGCTACATATACTTCTAAAAAATCCTAGACCTGGTGAAGAGTCAGATAGCTCTTGTGACTGCTCCAACACTAGTGATGGTTGAGAGTGATGTTTTCAGTCACACCAGGTCAGGTCTACCTTGACACCTTTTCAATCCAGCACCAGTCGAAGCTGGTTCTGAACTAACATTTAAAACTCTGTTATCAAACTGTTATACTTACTCCTCCATCTCCAAGATACACATTATTCCACTCTTAATGAAGTTGAGGTATTCCTAAGGTTTCCTTTCACTTTCCTAGACACTCTTTATCTTTTGCATACAATGACAACTTCTCCCCTCAAAAAAGTGCTTTGGATTAGTCATTGAATCACTTGGCAAATCCTTTTCCTGGTGCTTCAACACTTTCAAGATACAGTACTAAGGAAAGCCTACAGTAAGAAACGGCTGTTAGCTGTTTGACCTTTCCACCAAGTAAAAGGGAGCCTTCAAAAATGGGTTCCTGTTTGTCTTGTAGATGTTTCACAACCAGATCATCACTCTTTTAGAATCTGTGAACAGTAGGACTGGTATGTGAGGACAATAGGGACATGTTTCTTACATCGGGTAAGAGAGCTGTAAGTGGCACAAAGACCCTGTTTAATGCCTGTTGGAGATATATTTCTGAGGGGGAAAAATGGAGTAACTAATAGGATATCTTTAAGGCATGTATTTGTACAAAAGGCATCCCATTAGAGAAAAGGCATGCCTTATGGAGAGAAAAGTTCCTTTGATGGTCAAAACAGTTCTCTGCAACAGTCATAAATCATTCATGGTATTGTTAGGCATTTCTCATTGTTAGTCTTAATATTTTCTGCCTATATTGATTAACTTGTTTTCTTTTAGGGTTGCTTCCTTTATTTCATTTCTTTTAGCTTGTCTTTATCTCTAAGTCTACTTCTGATTCTTGAGTCTAGTAACAAAAAAGAAAATAGTTTCTGTTTGATTGCTTTGTTTTGTTACTCCCTCCAACTTTGAAAATGGCATTAGTCCTTTTGGATTAATGGTTATTTTTCCATGTAGCCTCAAACTAAAACAAATAAAAAAAGTTGTAGGTTTTAGTTTTCAATCACTTACAGAGTTATCTAAATTATGACACAAACTTATTGCTTGAAGTGTTAAAGCTTTTCCCCAATTGTACCTTTCTTTTTTCCTAGATAGTTTTCTAGGATGTTGAGTCGGGCTTTTTTTTTACTGAGAAAAATACATAAAAGTATCACTAGTGCAGCCTTTCTCCAATTCCTCATTTCCATTTTTCTATTGTTAATTATTAATTGGTTCTTGAAATGGTAATTTAAAAATGTTGTTTCATAGTGACTCTTTTATTTTAACAAAATAAACATTTGAATATCTATGTAGGATTATTTTTTTAAGCTTTCTCCTTTTATTTTGATGGAAAGCTGTTACTGCATTTTAAATTTCAGACATATGCTAAACATAATTCTAAAGGCAAAAGTCAATTTTAAAGTATCCAGTAAAAATCTTTCAGTTTTTTCAAAAACCTATCATTTTTTATCAATTTATTCTGTGGCAGCATCCAAGTGGCTTCTGTGTAGTAGATGCTGGAGAAACAAAATTGTGTTCCTCTCTAAAGATACATCTAGTCTTTCACTGGCAAATCAACCCCAGTTAAATCACGTTTGCAAGATTACTGTTGTCATGCTCAGGAACTAATGTGATGCAAGAGAACAAAAAGTACAGTCCTATTATCAAAGACTATGAAGTAAGGAAAAAGGATAACAGGATCACACAGTTAAATTCACAGTTTCACAGTAAGGCCACAAAAGAGTGCTGCACTGCATTTGATTAATCTGAATTTCACTGTACATCAAACTATAAGGCTCTCCATGAAATATTTTGGTTTGAAATAGTGTTTATACTCTAAATCACAGGGCTTCTTTCCCAGGATAAAAAATCCATTATTTTGTTCTGACACATAGCCAAATCCATTATTGTCTCATTCCACCTTATTTTTCATTATTATAATACTTTCACCTTTTTTTGAGTTTGTTTACTGTAGAAATGAAGCCATTTAGCTATCTTTCCTGAGTTCTTTCTACTAAAGTGCATCAAAGCAAAACCTCTTTCATAAGTAGTTTCAATGTGTTGGCCTCCATTCACTGATTTTTGCTGGTTGCTAAACAGAAGCATCCATTTCAAAAAGTAGTTCTCATAATATCTTCTCAGAGACTGTCATCGAGTTACCCTTTGATGTTCTCTTTGATAAAATAAGTAAATAGACCTTCTGGACTCTTTCATTGCAAGATATGCTTTCCAATCCTTTAATCATGCACACAGCTCTTCTCTGAACTTCCTCAAATATATTAGTATTCTTCCTGATAGCTGACCTTAAAAGGTTTTGGAGCTATCATCATCACTTAGGCATCAGTGTTTCCTTACAGGAATTTTATATATATTGGCTACTGAAAAAACACCCCACAATTCACTTTTGAAGTATGGAATCTCACTGTTCTTTCTAACTAGTAGGAAGAATTAAGAAAAAAAAAAAAAAAAAAGGAAGAAAGAAGAAAAGAAATCTTCATGCCTTGTAAGGGGCATTTTCTTCTTTTAGCATTCAGGTTGCAAGTCAGTGCTACTGCTGTAGGAGAGTAGCCCAGAATTGTATTACCTGAAAGGCAGTTGCCTTGAAATTGTAATGCAGAATTAGAAAACATGTTGTTGCTTGAAGCGCATTAATGTTGATTTACTACCCAATAAATACAAAAAGTTTCCACTGAAGCTTACAGGCCAATGGAGAGAAACAGCACAAAGATACTTACTTGTTTGCCTAATTACAAACAGTGGCTGATTAGAGATGTTTAGTGTGACTTTCATGTGAAGATTTTGTTCCCTGTATCTAAACCTCTATGTCCAAAAAGCTGCAATCTAGGCTGCCTGTAGGATTCCATCAGAATTTAAAACATTTTAGCAAATGCATCACAGCCAGTTCTTTCTCACCCCAAATTTCTATGTAATGGCCTTTAAAAATTCTGTTGCTGCAAAAATATTGATTAAATGGCTGGTAATATGCTGCCTTGCATGACAGGTGCACCTACTATGGGATATTGCATTAAGCTAATACTTTCCACATGCTTTGACTGTGACTGCCTCATACAATCCACCTGAACAGTACAGCACAGAACAAATACCTGATGCTTTTCTCGCTTACTCATATTTTAGTCTTCTGCAGCACATATTCTGAGAGAGAATTTGAATGGAAAAGCAGCTATGTTTACGCCTTGACCAAGACAGGATAATGCAGATTTTCTATGTAAAAAGCTTAATCAATCTAAGGTTGGATTCACTTAGAGGAAGAGCTCTTATTTGTGATTCAGGACTTCTAAATACATGGATAAGGAGTTAATTTAGGAGAGAAATTGCAAAAAACCAGAAAATAAGATTTAAGAGAGCAACAAGGAGGGGAAAACAGCCCTCCTCTCCACCCCTGCTCCCAACCCCCCTCCCCCCCAAAAACATCACAAAATTATAAGGGGGTGAGAGGGGAAATTATTCTGTATGTATAAGTATTTTCGTTTCTTCCATATTTTTCCGCCTTTTTTCCTTCTTGAGTTCCTTCCTTTTTATCTTTACTTTTCCTGAACTCCCCTTCTTTTCCCACTTGTCCCTTGCCACTTTCTTCTTCTCTATGACTACCTTGCCCTCTTTTCTTTCTTGCCTTACTTTGTGCCTACCTGTCCTACTGTCTTCACTCTCCTGTACTGAAGAATCACAGTCAGCCAAAGGCACACTGTTCTCCCTTGCCCAAAATGCAGCTGAGCAGTGTGGGGTAGTTCTGTTACAGCTGTTAATGACAGTGGGATGACTTGGGCTCAGCAAACCTAAGAGAAACAGCCTCTCTCACTTCCCAGGTCAGGCTGGTGTTTGAGCTGCTCTCAGAACTGCAGCTGGTAGAAGCACTTTGATCAGATAGCCAAGGGACAGAGAGAGAAGGGAAGAAAATAATTGGTGTAACCTGACAAACTTAAAACCCTGACTCCCATTGCCATGACAGACAAACACTAAGTGCTGGTGAGAGAAAGTGAAGATTTTCAAAGCCAGGTGGACTAGACCTTCTTCCTCCTTACCCAGCTCAGTTCAAAGCAGGGTGAAACATGTTAAAGCCTTCTTTGCAGAAGTGGTGATATCCACAGCCATGATTACAAGGATCATGTATGAAATTTATCCATTTAGAAATAAAATCTTTGTTGGATATGTAGTCTTACTTTTGGTCCCGCATTATTCTGCTTACCTGTGTGATTCTTGTAAAAGTCTGAGATCAGGGATTGTACTTTGGTTCTGCAGCTCTTTCTTGCCTTCTTTCAAGTTTGTTTAAACTGAATAGTTTTAATAGGCTTCCATAAACTCACCATTTAATGCTTCCTCCATATTCTTTCCAATATTCAGAAAAATATTAAAAAATTGGAAATATTTCTCTCCTCCTGTGTCCCCCAAGGCATTGCTAAGGTTTAGAAGGCACTAGTCTGCTGGCAAATTCCATTACCAGTATCTGTTCCACATAAATTTACACAGAATTAGTAACCATGTGTAAAATGTCTTCTGATTTCTTATGTATCCATAGGTTTTGTTATAAGTTCCTTTAAAATTGGCAATCTGGTGAATACTCTGTGCAGGTTCAAAAAGCATTCAGGGTTAAGAAACTGATGATTTACTCAGAGAAGTACCAGTCCTGCAAAGAATGTTATGGCATGTTGCTGTTGTTGTTGTGCTTGCCACTGACTATATTCTGAGTCTTCTATCATCTTTATAGATTTTTAATATTAATCCAAATAATTCCACTACTTCAGATTATTAATAATATTTCTATCTATAATAATTGATTTCCATAATCTTGCAAAGCATGTTTTACTTCCATCTCAACAAGCACAGGAGCCAAAATTGGTGTAAGAAATTAGAGGATGAAGACACATATTCCCATTCCTATGGAAATGTAAGTTAATAGCATAACTTTAGCTATAACTAGAATGTTTTCCTGGACCTTTTTTTTAATTATTATTATTATTTTGCAGAGTCATTTATCCAGACACCTGCTGGCTCAGTAGCTCATTGTGCAATACCAAAAATGCAAGGAATGTGGCTTTTTTGGACAGTTCTGGCACAAATGTGTTTGACCCTGGAAACGCATGATAAGTCTGCTACATGTCAATAAACAGCACTTTGTATGCATTTGCAGGTCAGTCCAGCTGATACAGTTAATCAAAAATCACAGTGATTGGAAAAATCTGCTTGACTTCAATGGAATCTAAATTTCAGACCCTCCATTTGGACATTCAAAATAAAAATAATAGAATAACAAGCAAGGTTTATATCTTGGGGTAGTGATAGACCTAGGACAGCAGTCAATTATCTGAATTGTTTTTGCAGTTTATGAATGTCTGGGACCCACACTTCATTCCTTTTGGTCTGAGAAAGACTAGTAAGTTAAGAAAGTTTATAGATAAAAAAAGTAATATCAATGTATGTTTTTAGGAGAACCTACAACACAATGCAAAAAGCTTTGCATACAGAAATCAAAATAATGGAAAGCTACAGATGCAGATATACTGTAGGAATGCTGGGGGGTAGGATGGTCAGGACAGTCGGAGACGAGAGATCTCTGATGCCAGGTTGTGGAACTTGTGGTTTATTGCAAAGGTTGTAGGTGCAGCGCCCTGCTTGGAGATGCCAGCTGCAGCTTGGACCAGGCGTGAGAGAAGAGAGTGGTAAAGAGGATGAGAGAGAGAGGATGAGAGGGTAAGACAGTAAGAGGATGAGAGAGTTAGAGGGTAAGAGAGCAAGAGGGTAAGAGAACAAGGTTCCCATTGCAATACAATAAATCTCCTTCTGTGTTGAGTAATCTAATTCTCACTAACCAATCTAGTACAATATACAAATCCTATAGCATTTACCTACAGTCTATAAGAATCATCACATTACCATACTGTGTTACATTTTAAACCCTAAATCTTACTCTTTGGGCCCCATCTGCCAAGCTGCAGAGTCTGCTCTGATCCTTGGACCTGTCTGCGAGCAGAGGGTATTGTTTCATCAAAAGGGGATTACCTTCAGTCTGACCACACCATTGTTTTCCAGTCGTTCAGTCATTCAGTAATGTATCTCAAAGCTTGCTTTCATTTCAATCTCGCTTATAGTTTCTATGTTCTCAAAATCTTTTGCCAGACAATCATATTTATAGGGCTTTCCTGTTTCATCTTCCCCAATAATATACCTTAAATATAGTATTGCTATCTATTTTCATAAAACCCATCTTATCTGAATCCCTTAGTCACTATAACGTAAATAAACTAAAATGTGATAATGACTGTAGAAAACACTCAACCGACTTTTTTACATAATAAATGTGATCATTTAATCAAGAAGAATATTTCACGCAGTCTTTTATTCTTAGAAATATTTCCTTGCCTTTCTCTTATTTTGCACAGATACACTCACATAGATCAAAACAAGTTTCTCTGAGATTGATACCTCTTCTACTACTTTAGCCTAGAGAAAATGAGTTTAAACTATTACTGAGTTACAAAGCACTGGAAATAGACACTTGTAAACAAAATGTCAGTAACACTAGAATAGCTTTCAGGTTCTGTTCCTACCAAACATGATCTAGTTCTTGCTGTAGTTAGAGCAATTCTGTTGTGTTTCCTTTACTGCTTAAGTTCTCAGCCTGTCTGTTCTTTTAGGCTGACAAAATCTGCTGAAGCATCTTAAATCTTTATGTCATACTATTCTCAGAGCAAATTCAATGTTTTGTGGTCACGTGTAAAATGTGAAAAGTACTTTTCATCCCTTTTTTTTTCAAAAGAAAGATAAATATTGTAGAGAAATTACTATCAAATAACATGAAATTTCTTTGTATATCAATGTATAGCTGTTATCTGCTAAATTAAAATAAAATCACTCTTTTTGATTAATAGCTACATCTTTTCTCAATAGCAGTAATCTCTCCTACAAAATCTCCCATACTCTTGTTCGAAAATACTTGAAAGTGGAGCTTTTTTAATTGTTGTTCATGATTCATATAGCTGTTTCTCTGTCTTTTCCCCTTTGAGTTAGCTGTTGTGAGCTCATTCTGGCTCTTCTGGGTTCCTCACAAATGTTAACAGCAACAGAGTTTGATGTTACACCCCACTGCTCAGCCCATTCGAATGCTGCAGGCACCATGCTGCTCTCTTGCTACTCCTTAGGGAAGTTTACAGCTAGTTAGTCCTGCAAACATTATTCCACTCCCTAGGAGGAGAAACTATTTTCAGGTTTTTAGTTGTTTTTGTTGTTACAGTTTGTGTACTGCCTCTGAATTCTGCCATTGCTGAAGTTACAGTTGCTGGATTTAAATCGTCATGATGTTACCTCAAGGTTCTAAAATTTTATGCTGGCTTTCCTGAGGGGCTGATGTATTCTAAGACTGAGAAGTAATTTTCCTTAGCTGGAGATCCATATAGATAAAACCATTCAAAAGCTGGTAATGGAGGTGCATTGCAACATGTCATAAGATTTGGGTATTTTTTTATGCTAAAGTCATATGAAAATCATCATGTCAGTCTTAACATGAGCCAAATCAGGCTCATGTTGTGGATCAGGCATAGCTGTGGCACACAAAGGAGATAAAAACAATAAAACTGAGTAGAATGAGAGACTTGTAGTGAGAACCTGACTGCAGATGCATGAATGCACAGGATAAGCTTTTTTAAGAGACCCCAGGCAATAGACAACTCCACAGATTGGCTAAGAGAGCACTGCATTGGGTGTTGATATGCTATGAAATATCATGGGGATCATATCAGTTAATTAGTACTATTAATACAGTTTTCTTAATTGCTTAGCAAAACTATAGATTACATCTTAACAGGTTGTGTGACAGACTGAGAAAAGAGAAGTGTGTTCCTCCACTAAAACCAGCATATTTTGAGCTCTTTGGCCCAGTTGTCAAACATGCAGAGGTGAATCTACTGCAGATTTACTATTCTTGCAATGAGTACTGGGACTTCCCCTAATGCAGAATCTACGCCAAGTAATTTGTGAGATTTAGGGCTTCTTTCTCAAAACCGGAACAAATTTTCTAATGTATTCTCTGTATAGTTATTAGAGATCATGGGTAAACCATTTTCCACTACTAGCAAACCAGGCATTTTCTTGAAATTCCAAGTCAGACTGTAATAACACCAATCATAAGAATTCTATTAAAGATTTTTTTTTCTTTTTACAAAATAAACTTATCCTCATAAAAGAATAATTTTTCAGATTATTGATTCCAAATTCAAAATAACATCTTCATAAATATATAAATCAGCAAATCTCATACCCCTCTAAGTATGATAAGTTTTCAGCCTTCAATCATAATCTAGCTTCTGAGAGTTTTGTTGATTTTAGCAATACATTTGGCATTAGTTTTAGTCCTTATTGATAGGATTGAGATTTTAAAACTTGCTTCTTACATGAAATGCCAGTAAATCTGTAAATTTTACTTGCTATGAGATAAAACCATACTTACAACTATGCTGAAGGCCCAGTAAACTTAGAAACTAACTCAAGATGTCAAAAAATTAGCCCACATTAAAAAAAATTAATAAAAACAATAGCAAAGGAAAACAATACCAAAAACCTGTGCTATTGATCCTTATTATCCAATATTTAATTCTAAATGAAAGTGTGTGCAGATGCTTAGTAACTGATCAGTATCTGAGAGCAACATATGTATCCAGATCCAAAAATATTTGTTCTATTACTCACACTGACTATACTGACAGTACTGTTGGGAAGATAAAATGAAAATTACCCATTACTGTTATCGAGTTCAGTACAAATTTGCAAAGAATGGAATATCCATTTTAATATTTCAACTTTTCTTGTCAGCTGTATGAAAATGTATGATACTGAAAATATCCACAAAACAGGGATGGTCAGAAAAAACTTACTTTGTAAAATGTAAAGGGAAGTTGTTTTGATATTTTTAACTGATATTAAAAGTTACCTTTTAAATGTTAGAATACTTTGCCTTACTTATTAATACCCAGAAACTATACTGACAGTACTGTTGGGAAGATAAAATGAAAATTACCCATTACTGTTATCGAGTTCAGTACAAATTTGCAAAGAATGGAATATCCATTTTAATATTTCAACTTTTCTTGTCAGCTGTATGAAAATGTATGATACTGAAAATATCCACAAAACAGGGATGGTCAGAAAAAACTTACTTTGTAAAATGTAAAGGGAAGTTGTTTTGATATTTTTAACTGATATTAAAAGTTACCTTTTAAATGTTAGAATACTTTGCCTTACTTATTAATACCCAGAAAAAAAAATTATGTAATAGTAAGGTATGAGATTCATTTATGGATCCACTGAACAGATATTAGGTTTGTGATATCATGTGCTGTAAAATATGTCTCAATTTCTTTAAAGTCATAGGGAGAGAAAAGAAAACAAATCTAATGCTACTAAAATAGCTCTTGTTTAAAAAATCAGCCAAACAAAACTCCCAAGGAAACAAACAAACAAACAAACAAACAAACAAACAAACAGAAACCCACGTTTTCTTTTATTTGCATTTTTCTTCCATTCAGTAAAAATTCCCCATTAGTGACAAGGAAGGGAAAAATCTTATTCTTACTGTATTCAATGACCTCCCCTCTCTTTTTCCTTTCCTTTCCCTTATGTTTTTTTAAGTATCATTCACTGCCACAGAATAGCAGAAGATTTTACCTAAACAACAACCTGTAATTTTGTGGATACATAACACTTACTCAAGTTCGTATATAACATCAATGGGTATGATATATTTGAATTTTTATTTTATTCAACAAACAGGAAAAAAACCCATGAGACGTGACCTGGGAGATCAAAACCACTTGTTTTGGTTCACTTGACACCTTTTGTTTAAAAATTATAATAGAGCCACACCTAGCAGAACCATGATAATCAGACAAGGCTATCCCATGCTATTCTTCTGTCTGGCTGATTAGATGCAACAACTGCTATGAAACTGAGCACTTTAGAGCTGGAGACTTGGTGATGTGACCCCTGAAGAGCACTTCTCCTTTCTAGACAATAATAATTATATCTCTTCTGCTGAGCTCAGTTGGATGAGAAGTGTTCCTATCAGACTGTTCCTATCAGTTAACATGTACTGTGTTGTGCAAGTTCAGAACTTCACAGCTCTGATCTAACTCACTATTGAAATTAATCGGCATTTTCACCATATCTTTTCACCCAGCTATACTATGACAACAGTGTTAGTGATAGAGGAGTCTCAAAGGCTTGTAAGGTACCTGCTGGGAATGTGAAACCTCATTTTGCTCCTTTGGTTTGACAGGTCTTTCTCCATCTTCCAGACATAGTTTGTTCTTCTATCTTCTTGTGAGTAAATTGAGTTTGAGACCCCCTAGATTGGTATTAATCTTCTGCTAGTCCAGCCTGTTTGCTGAATTGTGTACACAAGGGGAGGCTGCAGGTTGCTGGTTTTAAGAAGAAAAGTTTTGAAAATTACTGATGAAATTTAAATGGGATTTTGTTTTAAACCCGCTCTAAAACTCTGATTGTATATTTGGAAAATGGTATGATATAATCTGAATACATAAAATACTTACGCCATTTATGTCAGAAGGTATGGGCAAAGATTCATTGTTCCCTTTCTACTCAGGTGAAGGACTCACAGTTGAGTTTTCCTATTTTCCTTCTGCATTAATGAATCAGTTACTTTCCCTTAAAATGTACTAGTTATATTTTTTTCTCAATTGGGTGTGAAAGAAGAAGAGAGGAAAGTAGAAGGTAGGAGAAGTAAATAAAGTTGTCTTGGACATAAGATACTAGTATCTGCTAAAGGAAATGTTGCAAATGATAGTCAATAAAAATTATTAATTCATAATATTTTTTAAAACAAGTATGCATTTAAGAGGCAGAAATATTCCTGATTATCAGTTATGTTGTAAAAATTCTGCCATCTTCAAAAGCAGAATTTCATCTGAGATGTGTCCGTTTTATCAAGTACAGTGTTTTCTGGGAGGGGAAGAATTCAAGGCAGAGCGGGGAGAATGACCATTTCATTGGCCTCTACAGCCATTATTCTGTTACTATGGCAAGGACTCTTCTCACACCTGGTCTGTTACTTAGGGCCAAAGGGAGACTCATCTCTACAGGCAAAAAATTGTGTTCCTCAGTTGAAAAATATAACTGAGAGTCCTGTATTCAGGGAACTCTTGCTAGTCTCTGCAATCTAGGTGCCCCCACCATGCAAAAATTAAACTTCAGTCAATTTTTGAAGTAATGGAAGTCATACTGTAATGACTGAAATCCTTAAATACAAATAACTTTTTTAGCTAGATGTGTTTAATAAAGACCAGGCTGGGTGCAAAAATTATGAACTTCTTGGACCACCCTCAGTATTCAAAGATTCCAACATGAAATTGGTAAAATAACAGCATATAACTGAGAGAGACACTTCCTCATTATCTAAATCTCTGTCAGAGACTTCATCTGGAGTATAAAAGATCAATCGCTCTTTTATTTTCATTTAATTTTAATTTCTGATCATAGAATTTTGTGACACTTACATACTTTTGCATACTAAGCCAGAGCTCACGTATCATCATCACTTCAGCTATTAAGATAACAGCAAGTAAAACCCTAGGGCAGGATTTTTTTTTCCTTTTTATTTCTCTTTTTTTTTCCATAGAAAGTCAAATTTTAAAAGTATGTATTTTATGTGTTTGAAATGGGCGTCTAATGCAATAAAGAGGTATTTTGAAGTAAGTGTTTCAGTTTTAATGTTTCAGTTTTAATGTTCAAAATAATCATGTAAGGAATAATGAGCCTGTTTGGTTACTTGTCTTTCTATTCAACTTTGATGTGAGATGATCATGGGAAAAAAAGTAACTATGTAGGTTGCATTTATAAGCATTTTCAAATTTGAAAATACAAATTTCAAAATCATTAAAAAATCACCTGAACTTGCCACCAATTTTAAATGCTAGAATTATGTGATTTCTATAAACCTGGGGAGGCAATTATCTCCAAATGCATAAAGTCACCTCCAGTTTGTTCTCCATGTCAGATATGAAAGCTGACCATTTCACAGGAAGGCCTGAAGATTTATAATTAATCAAAAATATCATTGCTGTTTGTGAAGAAAAACCTGATTGATCACTGATGTTTATAAGTTTACCACAGTTCTTTAAGAATGAGACAGCTGGTTACAGTTATTTTAGTCGCTTTCTGTTTGTAGATAATCTTTCCCTTTAACTCATATAACTGCTGAATGCATTTGTCGTCTTTTCATATTTATGAGAGGAAATAATATTATTTAATATTGCTTCCAGGCCTCAGGAAGAGATATTTTCCACTACTGAAATAAAATAGTTTAAATTATTTTATATTTTTGCTGTATCACATTTTACAGAGCTGGCTTTGCTCCAGCAAAAGAGACTGCATCAGACTTAGAAATTTCTATTCTGTTATTATTGTCATATCAAATTCTTCAAAACTAAAGACATCATTGATAGATAAGGGAATTTTGGTGGTGATATTAAAAGCATGAAATTGCACAGACCGGAAAAACCTGAGTAAAGCTTGAAAAGAAATATTCTCATGGCACAATTTTTAAATAAATGCCATCATTTAATCATTTTTATACATTAAAATACCTTCTCCTATCCTTCGATTTTTTTATGGATAATGAGAATAACATTAAACTTTGTAATTTATTTGGGAAGGCTTGCTTTTTAAGCAATATGGAGTAGTTTAATCTTTTTTTCCCCCTTCTTTTTCCAAGTCATGTGCAAGTTCCATAAGTCTTTACTTCTGCAAAGTCATTTTTCCTAATATACATTTTTTACTAGTGTTATGCCCCATATGGCTTTAAACAGACCAATAGTAAGCCATGATTAATAGCAATAACTTTAGTAAGCCATTGATCTAGATGACATCATTGCACTAAACCTTCAGCTTCTTTCATGGGTTTAAGAAGTAAAGCCTGGTTCCTAGCAGATAGAAAAAACATATGGTGAATTTTATTAGCCTTCCAAGGCAACTTGAAAATCCCAAGGCCTTCTGTGATTGCTTTTTTTCCTAATATATTCACAATATTATAGAAATCATGCCTTGTGCCGTAGAGTTATGAGGAGGATGCGGATTATCCTTGCATGCAGAAGGTATATTGTGCAGTTAGACTGTGGTGCCACACTGAGAGGAAAACTCAGACAATAAATGCCACAAAGCATCAGGAAGCAGCAGGGAGGCATGAGTGCAGTCCTGGTAAAGTGCTCCAAAGTGAAAATCAAAGTAAGCATATAAGAGCAGACATTGGTCTGGGCTTTTTAATCAGGTGCCTGGAGCAAAGCATAGGCAGGGAAGATAAATCTGTGGCTGTGTTGTAGCACAAAGGGAACACTGCAGTCGATCAGGTCAATGTTTATGTTAACTGTGGTAGAAATAATTGAACATTCACCTTTCTCACTTGCAAATGAATTAGCAGGTTAGAAACTATTGTTAATTTATGAAGTAGCTTGCAAACTCACTATGTGGATGGAAACTGAAAGGTAGGCAGTTTGAAACAATCCCTTGTTTAGATGGGGTGTTTATATAGTGAAATGTGTAATGTGAATGCAAGATGGTATTTTGAAACCTCCACTTGCAGCAGTGACAAGCAGTTAGAAGAAACATGCACAAATTTTGCTTGATGCACATGATTTTGGACTTAGATAAACATCTGCATTTTGAGAAGCTGAGCTCCTGTGTCTAGTCAGTGACCTTCAGATTGTCATACGTGCAGTTTTTATGAGGAAATAACAGTAAAAAACCCTAAACAAATAAACAACACCCCCCCCCCCCCCAATACTTATCTATATTCAAATTGTTTTCAGAACACCAGAGCAATTATTTTTCTAAGAGCCTCACCAAATACTCAGGGAGTGACCTGAAAGATGGAGGTGCACAAATGACTGTAAGAAGAGGAGTCTCCAAACATTTCAATATGAACTTGAGTGTTTCCCAGATGCCCAAATTTGTGGACCATGCACTGTCAGAGGCTATCCACAGAAGCTTTTATTCACCCCACTGATAAAGAGTGGGCATGTGTAAAGTGTCTAAGAGAGCAACTCACAGGATGCCTTCCAGCCACATTCACTAGCACTCTGGGAGGGCTCTCTCCTCTGTCCTTCCAGAAGACTTTTGGAGACATGACTCCAGTCAGTTTCTTAGCTACCTCAAGTACTTTCACATTTCCAGAAGACAAACCAGCTGCCTCAAGGATCAAGACAAGAAGTTTCAAGTTATGTCAGACCTCTTTGGAAATAACTTACTTCCCTGCAAAGCTGGTGAAGAGCACCCCATTCACAGCACTCTGTCCTGAAGGTTAGCAACATCACATTTAGGCACAGGGAAATGCAATTATTCTGTAAACATTTGTGGGTGACATTGCAGTATGTTTTGAGTTGTTTTGAATTATTTTGCTGTCTTTTCTCAGATTTTGTCTATTTCCTACATCTAAAGTCAGTCAGCTCTTGACAGTTTTCAAATTGGAAATGTTGAAATTCACAACTGCTGTATTGTTTGCTCTCAACTGTGAAGATTTCCAGATTTCGTCAGAAAGAGCTCTTAAATTCCCTGCTGCATGCTGTTTTAAAGGCCGCCTGTCCGCAGTGTTTAGATGATAGTCACCTAGTATGATGCAGTACCCTGCCTGTGACTAGCATAAATGGCGTTGATGCCAAGCAGGAGGCAAAGAATAGAGGTGGTATTATGTTAATTCAGAGAGAATTTCCTAAGCTGAAAAACAGAAGTCTATACATTTTTTTTATTCATTATCTTTTGTGCATCATTGTCTCCCAAATGGTACAAGCATAACATTATAAAAACGTAAAAGATTAACGTAACCAATAGTGCCCACAGAAGGAGCTGAGTAGGGTTGAAACTGATACATAGATTGCTTTGACTCATTTGAATACTTGCTGTTTTTTTCTCTCTTACTTGAATTAAGGTTGCACTCATTATTCACAAGCTGATTATTTTGGAAAATATAGAAATTAACGAAGGGAAGAATCACCTGAATGAAACTAATGTGGCTACGTATAGGAACGCTGTTCCAAGTTAATAGGGTGTTAGTACTTTTAAAAAATTTTATAGCTAAATTTAAGCTTTCAAAGAAAAACAAAAAAACACACATGAAAACAACAACAAAAAAAGCCAGAGGTTACAAAATTTCTCCATTATCTTCAGGGATAAGTACAATGCAATGTAGAGCAAAACACTGAGAGTAATTGGGGGGGGGGGCGGAGAAAAAAAGCTTTGAGTATATAGAAATAGGTTTTCAGTGAACTAAGAGGTCATTGTGTAAATTGCAAATATCATGATCTCGCCAGTTTCAACATAATGATCCAGAAGTTATTAAAGACAATAAATGCCATGTCCTCACTTTACAGATACAGTCTGATGCGCTGCAATGAGTTATATCTTAAAGCCAAGAAGAATATGCTAGCTGAAATCAGCTCTGTACATGTTTCCATCACCGTGACTGGACAAACATTGCCATAGTTCCTGGTATTCACTTAGTTCTAAGTCCTGAACTTACGAAGTGGCTAAATACACAGGAAAGACTTAGAGGGCAGAAAATTCTCAAATGAGAAATCACATTCTGGCTAATACCCTCAGTGTTTCTTCAGTATTCTTTTTCATTATCCTCTGACAGTTATTAGACAAAATAATAATTTATTATGATTTCTATTGGAAAACCAAACCAAACCAAACCTCTCCCCTTCCCTGCCTCAGTTTTCTGTCTTTTTTTTCTTTTTTTTTTCTTTTTTTTTTTTTTAAGTATGACTGCAGACTTCACATTTACCTTCCTTTCACATTCTTTGCAATGATTAGAAGGCCCACAAAGCAGAAGCAGCTGATAAGTGAGAAAGTCCTTTGTACTTTAGCTGGTGCCAATAACAAAGCAGATGCTGACAGTCAGGAGAAGCAGGTCCTCCTGCTCTGCAAAGGCATCCTGTCACACGTTAGCCTCTGACAATTACACGATGAGTTATGTGGTTTTTGTTATATAGACATTCTTTACAATGTCAGTTGCAGAAAAAGTGCTAGGATTACAAATGGAATTCACCATATAACTGTTGAACAGAAAAAGGATAGAGAAGATACTGAATAGGTCACATAGGATGATACTGGCATCAGTATAGTTCTTATAGTCTCAAGGAGCTTTATTTGTCCATGGTTTTTAAATTAATCATATATCTAATTATTTTTATTTTGCTCTTTTTGATAATTGTCTGGTTTTTCATTTCCCCTTCCTTCTTACATTAAAATAAGCACCCAATATTGATATAGAAGATGTTACAGACTTAAAATTAGAGCACCCAGGAAACTTAAAAGACTTATTCTGATGTGATACATGCACTGTAGAAAGCATCTCTCAATATGGTCAGTAATCCAGAATGCCACATACTATAAGTGTGCTACAATCATATTAGTGCTCCCATGGGAATTTTAACATTGTGATCCCTTGGTCCATATGCATTTGATTTCTCACACAAAAAGCACAAGTAGATGGGATTTCTAACTGCTATAAAATTTTATAGTTGAGCCTAGGTTGCTCCATAATCCTTTGGCCTATGTTACTCCACAAGCACTGAAGTTCTACTTTTACGTAATTGATAACTACTTATGCACCAAAGCACCTGTGGACAATAGTTATGCCATTTACATTGTTGGATCATACACACACGAAAACTGACCCTGCTGTTGTGTTAATAAGTGAAAAAGCTATTAGCCTGTGGTCCAAGAAACGATGATCTTAATAGCATTCACGTCACTTAATTTCACTTCATGAATGAAATTATAAAATATGGATTCTGAACCTAAACCTGTGTGGAACACCTAATATCTGTCTTTGCCATTAAGATTAAAACTTTTTTTAAATGTCACCACTTCTTGTGAGTATTGTGGGAAAAAAGAAAGCCTTTCCAGGATATAAGCAGAGAAAATGAGATTCCTGTGGTGAACCAATCTCAGGATAATAAAAGGTTTGTCTGAATCTAGAGATCTGAGGTAATCCACATTGAATTAAGTGTTTAACCTCCAATTCATCATATTCAAATTTTCCAGCTGATGTGGCTTGATCTTTGACCCTAGGTAAACATAATTTTCTCCACTAAGGTGTTTTTGGTTGTTGGAATTTTTTTGGATCAAAAAATAATTTATACCATATAATATAGGAATTAGAAAGGAATCTTTATAAAGGAAATCATATTATATGGCAAAGCAGTCCTCCTTTACTCATTATATATAGAAGAATGAAATTTTGTTCTGAACTGGTTGATTGGTTATCAGCTAGTCCACTCATTCACTTTATACATGATGAGCTGAGAAATTTTTCATCTCTTACAGTGTTTTAGAAAAACTTTCTTCTTGGATCTCTTTACTTCTCATAGATTCCTGCTTTGAACTTGCTCAAGAAATTATACAACTGTTATTACAACATAAGAAAGACATCATGCTATAAGTGTGTCCAGAGAAGATATAATGCAATTCTATGATTCTGTGAAATACTGTAGCTAAAATAAAGCTGATTCCTGACCTTAAGTACTTATAAGCCAGTTTTAAGCTCAATAATTGATCTTTTTCATTTGTTTAAAAAAAAAAGAGCAATGAATTTTAAATCTGCACTCAAGAAGTTTTAAAGAGGAATAAAGGAAAAAAGCTACTTGGGTATCATAAGTGTAAAAATTATACAGCCTGAACGGTAATAAATACTTAAAATCCACTCAGATAACCTACTTGGATTTTGCCCTTTGTCAGAGAATCAGTCCACTGCTCAAAAATACCCCGAAAGAATTTTTAACCTCTCAGATCTAAAGGTCCTTATTCATAATCAGACAATAGATGTGGGGAAAGAATCATATCCTCTCTTTTTCAGAGGTAGGGAGGTGTTAAATGAATTCATGAAATCCAGATTGAAAATTAGGTGCAGCATCTAAACACCAAAAATTATTTTGTATTTCTTAGCAATGCACTTGTAGCTATATGGTGACTTCTTCAAAAAGTATTTATTAAAGAAGTATTAAAGAAAGTAAAAGGGGAGGAAGCCTTCTCTTTGAAAAATATTTGTGGTCATCTGCATTCATGTAGCCACAGAGCAAATTTTATTTGCTCTTTCCTTTCTTGGCTGCCAAGATTCATCTAAAAGCATCTTGCTTGCATGTGCTAGGAAAGCTTTTATTCTATCTATTAAACTTTAGATTTATTACTCCATAGCTAAATACACTCTTTACATTTTTCTACCATATAAGAAATTCACCATTCTTGCTTTCCATATGCAATACACCCAAAAACAAACAAAAAAAAGTAATTACATTTTTGTGAGTAAAGAAGGAGCAAATTGGAAGAATTTCCAATCATTATTTAGAATAACAAAACATTAAAAGGGATTCTTTATTGTTACTTTTGGTTTTCATTTATTATATAGATCTAGATCTTAGTATTAAACTTTTGTATTCCATTGCCATTCTCAGCATCTTTAGTTATTGAAACCAGTTTCAATAACTCATGCAAGATAACAATGTGTAGAATTAAGAAGTATTTCAAGGATATTATTCTACTAATAGGGGTGAATAGGCCTGCAATTTTTATCCTTTTAAAAATAATGCAAAATTTAACAACCATTTGCAAACCGTTCAATAATTGTATGCATAAATGAGGGTGGAAGTAGCACTAGCTCACACAGGTTTGTCTCCACACATACATGTATCCTATATTAGAAGTTTCCATGTACTCTTTGTTCCACGGAATGTTCCCAGCTCCTCTCCCCAGCAGAGGAATTCTTTTTAATGATCTGAGTGTTCAAAGACAAACCTCAGTTTAAAAAGAGCAATGTGCTGGGATTTTTTCTTATTTCCTCTCTGAAAATGTTGCTTGATTTTATTTCAGTATGAATTGTCATATATGCATCCGTCAGTATATGTTTTTTCCCTATTCTGTGATGTTAAGATCAGAAAGAACCACTAAAGTTGGATGTTTTGTTCTCAGTGTATCAGTCTCATCTGGTAGTCTCTGTTAGACCCAGCCTGAGCTACTGCACAATGACTTTTATGATTTTCCACAATTCTTCCATAAGAGAATTACCACTTAATAGCCGTGGCTGTTTATAATCTGCCCCTTATTTCTGCTCCCTATCTGCCCCAGTGCTTTGTGGTAATATTTCTACTACTTGTATCATGATTACTTGCAAGAATACAATAGAAACTCATAAAGTGAATTTTCATCAATACCTTAAATATTTCTAAAATACAGAGGGTCTGACCATAGACCTGTAATGAGTTTTGTTTCATCCTACATGAAATTCAATATTTTGTGACATATAAATAGTACAATTTACTCTGGAGATATGTACTGTGAAGTTTCCTTTTCATAGAGGATGAATTTTCTAAGAATTTACTAATAAATCAAACAGTTTCTGGATAGTTAAGAAATAAATTACTTTCTTGTCTTCCTCCTAGGTGTTCCAAGCAAAGAAATACTATGGGAAACATAACTTGCACAAAGTTAAAACTAATTGATATCGCTTCTTTTGGGTTGTTTTTGTTTTGGGTTTTTTTAAGAAATCTATTTGTTATGAGGGAATGAATATGTCTATTTGCTTTAACTGTTCCATTTCCTTAAATTAAATTCTCTTGTCTATCAATTTTTTTTCTGTAACCTGGCACTGTAGTAGCACTGAAAAGGACCACGTGATCCTCTGTGGAATATCTAGACATTGAATCTGAATTCTCTCCCTCTGATGACTACTTATCTTCTAAAAAGTAGTAAGTCAAAAAAATTACATTCAAGTTAACTGCAGAATCAGACTATTTTTAGCAACTGACTGGAAATACTTCATAGTTATTTTAACTATTGCACAGGAATGTTTTATAGCTAATATGTAATATCTCAGCTATCTTTTCTCTCATCTCTAGCACAGGCAGAAATATTATAACATCCATACAACCTTCTGTAAAATAGAGATGAAAGTGAAACACACATAAATATGTCATTTTGAAGTAATTGTAACTTTATCTGGCTGCATATTTACTGCAAAGCATCACCATAGGTTGAGTAGTTTTCCATGAATCCTAAATATTTAAGGTCTTCTATATTTGTAAATATAATTTGTAAATATGTAAGATGGCCATATTTGTAGAAAAGATTTCGACATTTTCCTTTAACTGAATTTTCCTCGCAAGCTCAATATTATTATTATTACTATTATTATTGTTATTACTATTACTTTTGTATTTCTGATGCACATAGTGCACTTTAATTCAAATCTCTGATATTTCCTGCTTAGAAATTCCACATCTACAATTACAATTATTTATGGTATGACAAATGAGACATGCCATGTAATTTATATGCCACAAGGATTGGTGTGTTTTATTCTGGTTGCATCAGTAGGTAGCAGCTAAGTATACAGAGGCATTTTGTTCTTCAGGCTGGATATTTGCCTGATCAGTGTGCAGATTCCAGAGGTAGTCTTTTTATGCATCCCCAGCCACTATTGCAGTTAACATTCAAGGCCCTTTGTTTCCAGGCTGCCAGAGGCTGACCCCATCGGTGAGATAAATTATCCCACCCATCAGGGACAGAGACAAGCCACCTTTCACTTTTCAAAGAACCAGCAATAGTGCGATGGTACCTAATGTTCCACCATCCCACCTGCAGGCAAAGTGGCTGTTATGAAAGTGTAGTCACGGATAGATGTGATGGAAAATACACTAGGATGCAAAGGATTTAGATAAGTGAGACCAGGTACAATTAGTAGAAATTTGTGCTTGCAATGGCTTTGTAATGAAAGTTTTTAGAGCAAAAGTGACCCTTTCTTCTTACTGAATTATAGTCAGAGAGACTACTATGTATCATATTTCTATGAAGTCTGTATCTTATCTTTTGCTAGGCAGCCCTCTGTTGTTTCTGTCAAGACTGACACAAAGTTTGTGTTTTTCTCAGGTTTGGGGAATGTGCTTTTCAGTCAATGGCAAGCAATGAATTAGGGTCACATTATCCTGAAAATAGATGCTTCTTATCTAGTTTTCCAATTAATCAGATCCAGAAGACTAGCAGCCACCGGAGTTACAATGATTGCCAATATTCTATTGGTTTTATGAGAAGACAGTTTCAGTGAGTGCCTCTTGAAATTCAGCTCCATTTGTGCTCCACACTAATAATGTCTTCAATTGACTGAAACCAGCCAAAAAAATATCCAGTTAAGTGTCATTACATGACTTCAGTTAAATGCTTAGTTTGCAAAGTCTGTCAGAAGATACGAAGTTTCAGTGAGTTGACTGCAACATGCTATGATTGAATGTTTAATTCTAAAAGATGCACTGTCATTTTAAAGCCTGTGCACTTACAGATTAATTACTAATTGCATTATATTTTTAGATTATATTCTTTCTGTTTCCCTTAAAATTAAGAAACTTAGTGTGACAAAAATTGCCAGAGCACAAAAGAAAAAAAAATTAACAGATTAATTACAGTGTAGTCTGTCTGTATCACAGCTTCAGAGACATATGTGAAACAAAGCTCTATAAGCTCCATGCATTACCTTAGACATCTTTTGTCTTCACTTTGTACAAACTCAGACTCATAATATAAACCAATATGAGACAGCACATTTCAACATAGCTTATTTTTGTCTGAATAATAGTAAAACAATTTCTTGATCCTATATTCTACCACAAAAAAAGGCAGACTTGGTTTTACAGAGGTGATGAAGTCATTAAATTGGTGAATGGTAGAGCATTTAAAACAAAATAGAGAAAGGAAAATAGCAATATAGAATAAAGATGGAAGGTAGTAGTCTAAAGAAATTTAAGAAGGAATAACATCATAAAGCAAGACAATTTTCAGTGTCTTTATAATTGCACATGCTTGGCTACCCTTCTAAAACCTTAAGAATTCTTATGTTACTTATATAGTGACTAATTCATTTGACATAACAAATCTGTATTGAAATGTTTACAGAGCTTTAATTGGTTTAATTGATTTAGTTGCTTTATTTGGTTTAAAAGGGCTTATAAAGTAAATCTCACTTGAATACGTTATCTGTTTCAATTTATAAGCCTCCACGACAGCCACTTCATCCACCAGTTCCCTCAGGATGTGTAGATGCATCTCATCAGGTTCTATGGATCTTTGCACCTTCAGTTTCATTTGATGATCTTGAACCTGATTTTCTCCCACAGAGGCTCTTCATTCTGCCTGTCCCTTCCTTTTCCCTTTGTGACTCAGGCAGCGAGGCTGAAGCATTTGCTTGTAAAGACTCAGGTAAAAAAGTAGTTGTGTATCTCAGCCTTCTCCATAAGCTTGCTAACCATGTAGTCCATTACTTTCAGAACAGGAATCATATTTTCTGACCCTTTCTTTTACCATCAATATACTTTTAGGAGCTTTTCTGTTCCCCTGGACATCTCTGGGCAAATTTAATTCTATTGGTCTTTAAGCTTCCATAACCTGATCCTTGTCTTCTCTTACAATCTCTCTGTATTCCTCTCAGGGCACCTGTTCTTGTTTCAATGCTCTGCAGGTTTCCATTATTTGCTTGTTCACGTGGGTCTACTGGTGTTTCTGTCTTTGTCTTTCTTGGGATGCTATCGCTCCTGAGTTTGGATGAGATGATACTTGAACATTAACCAGCTTTCTTGGGCCTATTTTACCTCCAGGACTTTACCCAATGGTACTCCATGAAACTGATCCCTGAAGACGCCAAGTCTGCTGTCAAAAATCCCAGGATAGTGAACTTTCTGAAGGCCCATCTTTCTCCTTTAAGGATTTCAGATTCCATTGATTCATGGTCACTGCAGCCCAGACTGCCCTTGAGCTCCACTTTCCCCCAGGATCCTCCTTCCCAGTGAGAGCAAAGGCGGCCAGCAAAGCGCCTGTACTTGCCAGCTCCTCTATTACTTGGAGAAGGAAGCTACCATCAATGTTTAGAGGAATTTTTTAGATTGCCTGTGCCCTGCTGTATTGCCTGTGAACAGATATTATGGTGGTTGAAGACCACCAAGGCTTGTGACTGTAAGGCTTGCCCTCTCTGTCTGCAGAGGGACTGACCTGCTTGGTCTTCCTGGTCAGAGAGCCTGCAGCAGACTCCCATTGAAATGACACCTGCCCCTGCCCTCCCTTGAATCCTCAATCCATAAGCTCTTAGTCAGCTTCTCATCCATTCCCAGGGAGAGTTCCACACACTTCAGCTGGTCACTGGCATAAAGAACACCACTGACACCTCCCTGCCTGTCCTTCTAAAGGGCCTGTATCTTTCCACTCCAGCTCTCCACTCTAGGAGTGGAGAACTGTAGGAGCTGTCCCACCCTTTCTCTAGATCACAGTCCTGAAGGCATGCCCACATCTCTGACCCCTCTTGTTTATATCCTCATGCCCCCTGTGTTTGCATGGAGGAAGCTAAGCTGGCTTCCTCATGAAGCCAACTTGCTGTCCAGAGGTTGCTGGAATTCCTTTGCGCTGACCCTAAGGTGCTCTCCTGTGGACCTGCAATCCCTCCTCAGACTCTGGACATCTCTCCCTGGCCCTGGCATTAGACTGGTAGGGATGAGATGGACGTGGAGTTCCCTTCCATTGGCAGCTAGTCTGTCTTTTCAATTTCTCTTTTACTAAAACACAAGCCAAGCTTCAAGGAGTGTTAAATCAAAGAACAGAAAGCAAAGAAAAACAGAAGAGTTTATATGTTTTTATATTTAGCATCAGGGACAGCAGTCCTCATCTATTCCTCAACATATCCTTTGAATCAACTGAAAAGCTGCAATTGTGAAATTGAAACTTAGGCTTTACAACTGAGTTTGACAAAAAACAATGAAAGCACCTTATTCTTTTGGGAAAGAAAATAAATAATATACTTTAAAAAAGCAAAAAATGCTAATGAGAAGCTGAAAGACAACAAGGAAATGACCATCAGACAAAAGAGAATGGTCAGTTTTGAAAGAATTTAAAAGAGAAGGCCTAATATGCTTTGCAGTTTGTTAACTTCCTGACAAAGCACAATGAACCATGAAATTTTCCCTTAAAAGTGAAGAGTATTGTGTCATAATTTGCTAAAATACACAATTAAACTTGATGTGTTTAGAGGAGCAGATGGCTCTGCCTCCAAGTGCTCTCCCTTTGGGTTTTCAAACAGCAGAGGAAGCAGGAGGGAGAAATAAAAAACACTATCAATATACATTTATACAGCTTAAATTCTAAGCTCCACATTCAAGAATATTTTGTACTGAATAGAAATTTTCTGCATCTCTTCTATTTGTACACAAAATATTAAAAATATTTTCTTTAGCTACTGATTCCTTATTGAGGTCCAATCTGGTCCCTCTCATCTTCACTGAATCAATACTCTGAAAGTGATCCTGGGATTTATAAAAGGAAGAGATATCTACAGAGGGAAGTAACAGAATTTTCCATTTTATTTTTATTTCTCCATCATTGTCAGTATATTTGAGGAAGATTTACATAATTTCCAGGGAGCTACATTAGTGAAAAAACCCATTTGTCTACTTACTTTGAAGTGCTTTTGTCAGGAGAATAACACCAGTCCTTCATGGCTATCCTACTGTCCAACTGATTTCTTACTGATGTTAAAAGTGACCTTTAAAAGGTCAAATGGTTTAGTTCCTTGTTTCCTTGGAAAATATCTTTTCCCAGCATAATACCTCAGGAATTGCAATCAGATTTCTGTTCTGTTTCAGGGAAAGACAGATTCTTTAACTTCAGAGCTCATCCTGTTTGCCTAGAAGAAGATAGTCTTGCAGACCACCTGGTCTGCTCTTTTCCTGAAGCAAATATAGGCAAGGCAACTGAGTAAGAATGGATTGGGCTGTCAGTCACTGAAAAGGCAGCAGAAAGGGCTCCTTCACTGACAAAGAGGCTATTGCACTGTCAGATGTTTGTTCAACAGCATATCATTTCAGCTATAGAGGTGCTCTCTGACTCATTTTACTCAACAATCCAGTGATGTTACTTTCTCTGAGAACTCTAGATGGGTGCTCTTATTTACAGTGGAATAAATACACAAATTGCCTACATTTTGGTATCCGAGGTTTTAGAAAGAGTGAAACATTACACTTTCATCAATCCAGGAAGGGGATGCTTTTAGCTTGTGATATTTTATCATTGCAGAGAAACAGTCCGGAATGGTTATTATGTGGCTCTCACTGGGTCACCTGGTTAGGGTTAGGTTCTCACCCTGGTTAGGGTCCTCTCATCTTCATCAGAAGTGAGTATGGAATCTCTAAAAGGAAAAGACATCTACAAAGGGAAATAGCAAAGTAATCAATTTGGGTTAATGACGTTCTGTGCATGTTAGTTTGGCATGGTTTATTATCTCTTGCAAATATAACCCCAGATTTGCAAAGGCAAACACATCATCAACAGAGGTTTTTACTTACTGCACTCTGGGTGTGTCTTCTACCAACAAAAGGAAAATAGGATTTTGGAACATTAGACCACTTGTACAGGCAGAAATAAAATGTTAGTAAGGCTGTGCTCAGTCTGGCCATTGCACTTCTTATGGGATTTAGGTTTTATTTTCTTGTTCCATTCCCATGTAATTTCATGTGCCCAGAAGTTCACTGAGAGTGTCTGATTCTTGCTTCAAACATATCTACTGCAAAAAGCCATAAGTCTTCCAGAGCAGCATGGTCTATTGGCTCTTCTGTAAAAGCTGTGACATTAGAATCCCCCTCCTATAAAGAGTTTAATAAAGCCAAACAAGAAAAATATGTCCCTGCCAAAAATATGTCCCCTTCATTGTCATCAGACACTCAGGCTTGCATGCTTTGGAGATCTTGATGGTTTTTTTCTACCATAATTTAGATATTTCCTTGACCAGCAGCTAAATACAACCTCCCAGTCCTCCTTGTTAAAAGTGTGCCTTGCACTGATAAGTTATGGAGCAAACAAGTAGAGCCAACCAACACATTATGATTTATTCCATGAGGGTATATGAGTGTTTCAAGGATGCTACAGAAAGCTATCAATGTGAAATCAGATTTAAAGAAAAGAAGTGGAGCAGAAAAGATGAGTCTCTTGGAATAATTTCAGCTAGGATAATCAATCCCAAGGTTTACAGGATTTAATAAGGATTTAATGGCGCTTCTCTACTGCTGCACCTCTGAAAGGTTAGCAAAGCATTTAAAGAAGTTAAGCTGGACAAATCTTTCAAAGCTCTGAGTTTGCAGTGCATTAACCCTGGCATATTCTACCTGCTTTCAGTGTGTTATTATAGCATCATTGTACAATTCATTGTTTCTCCTACTAATGAAAATACCTCTGAAAACTATATGGACATACTGTATAGCAGTTTATCCTAACAATATACATATAAGTGGTATTATATGAAAAATAAAAAATAAATGGAAAATAATATTGAAAAACAGATCAAAAAATCTACCTTTATATTCTCTCCTGACTGGTGTTTTTATTTTTCCTTTTTTAATTAGGAAGTGCTATGCAATTAAAACTTTTTACATCTTTTCTCTGATGAACAGTTGCTTTTTCTTGAAAAAATGGTTGCCTGCATGTTTTCTCCTGCCTTTTTTTTTCTGAACTGACTCTTCTGCAGAATATATTTACCTTAGAAAAGGTAATTATAAGGTATTACATTTATTTTGTTTCGCCCTGTAGCTATTAATACAAAGTTCATGTAGTCTTCCAGGCCTGTCAAAAACACACACTAACAAAACACCCCTGCAACCAACTCAAAACAAAGAAAGAAAGAAAAAAACAGAGTGGGTACTGTTGAAAAATTAAAAAGGTCAACTTAGTCACTGCAAGCCTGTCTTATTGAATATCCCCCTGAAGTATAAAGATAATCTAAAATTATAGTTTACACTGGTAATCAATAAAACAAAGTACACAAGTACACAGGTGTAGTCAATATAAGATTAGGATATCAACAGTGGAATAGAGGAATAAGAAGTATAGTCTTATATCCCAGATAGAAGTGTTGATGTAAGAATTTTTTTAAATTTTTTTTTTTTTTTTTGCTTCAAAGAAAATATTTTGGCCTGCAATGGTGATAAAAGAGTGATGAGTTAGGGGGTGTTGATAATATCAATGTAGAATAACTATGCTTCATTTGCCAAAAGAAGCAATTGAACAAATTAAGTATATATGTGTTTGTATCAATGATGTTTTCAAAGGCTTAGAAAATGTTGTATTTTTTCACTCAGCTTATTTGTGACCACAAAAACATAGTAAGAAACAGAATGATACTAATCTTGTAAAGCACATACACACAGACAAATCTTGGTGTAAGATATTTCACCCCTTCACACTGATTTCTAATATCCTTGATTATTTTCTACATGCACTCCTAATTCAGCTCTTCCTGACATGACAGTGAACATATTCATTCCCAATTAAAGAAAAAATGAGTTTTGAAAAATTTGCTCTTAAGTGAACTTGAACTGGAAACTGATTTATATTTTTCAGCACATGTGTTGGAATGTTGAGCCCTTTCAGGAAATTCCTTGCTTTTTATTAAGACACTCTCAAAGGATAGGATGAAATAACTTCCTTAGGACTCTGACCTACATCCAGCCCAGTCGAATGATCAAGAGAAAGTTCTGCATGCACTGAACTCAACAGCATGTCTGCCTACCTTTATACAAGTAACTCAGTCATAGCAACTCATTGATTCATTACAATTGAGCAAAATAGAACTTTTATGTCATACATCAAATTTAGTTTCTAGTTGTGTGTTAAGAGGAAAAATGAGAAGGAACATGGGTTGTAAAGGGGCTCATGAAATACAGAATCAGAATTTGGAATCAAACTTTCAAATACTTATGAGTGCATACAAAAGAGAGATGAAAATCTAGCAGTTCTTTTCATTAAAAAAATCCAAGCCTTTCTGAATGAATTATATGTTGTATAAATGGCCAAAGTGCAGAATATGTTACCTATGAAAGCCAGTCCATTCTGTAATTTATTATACTTTTTTTCCTGCAAATTATTTGCTATTATAGCTGAATGGTGCAGAAATCCAAGGAAGGATAAAGTCAACAGGGGAAAAAGGCAGAAAAGAGCACTATTTCTTTACTTTAATAACACACAGTATGTCTATTTTACAAAGTAGAATTTCCAGAAAAACAGCACATGTAATTAATATATTACATCCCTTTGGGAAGCAACTACAAATATGTGCCCCAAAAAGTAACAAGGCAGTTATATAAGATTTTTTCAGCATTCCAATAAAGAGCTCAGGCTCTCTTCAGGAGAGAGAAATGTCTCATGTCTTATATGCCAGTTCTAAGACCACAGATAATCTTTTTTACATGATCATATTCTCACACCTGCATGGAAAAACCTCTTGAAAATTTTAGTAGTGTTTCAAGGAGGAAATACACATTATTCTTCCAGGTGGTTTTTAATTTCTTGAGTTAAGACCAATTTTTTTCTACATAGAGGAGATCTCTTTTCAGCATAAGACACATACAAGACAGCGTTAGATTTGAAAGTCTTTCTTTTTAAACCAGGTAACTGGTTTCACCCTGGCGAGATACATCACTAATGAGCAAAGACATATAATGTGAGCTTTGACATTTATTTTGAAATTAAACTCATAGGCCTGACCTTAGGTCAATACAGACACCAAAGCCACAAATAGCCCCCAGACACTCACACGGGAGTTTTAATTCCAATAGATTCAAATAGGCCAAGACTTCCCTGCATACTCTTGTAAGTCCCTCTGTTCCCTAAAAATGCAACAGAGAGGCCAGAAAATTTAGGGTGTATGGAATGTTTTTCATAATTTCTCAGATCTTACTTGTTGAGTATTAAGAATATGTTTACCTCATCATATATCAAAAAGTTTTAGCTATTGCTGTTCTCTCTTTCAAATAAAAAAGTCCTATGCTGTTATCCCTACATGTCAGACTACTCTGTAAAATGCACCTTGGAGAAGAGAAACAGGAGAGAGGCAGAAAGAAGTTAATTCCTTAAAAGAAACTATAAAGATCAGGAGACTGAAAAAAAGAGCTCTCTTTAAGGATTGAAATAAAATTTCCAAATAAATTATGAAGACAATTAAAAATATTTTTATTTCTTTTATCTCTATTATGCTCAAAATAGATTCAATTTACAGAACTTACTTAATTTTCTCCATACCAGTGCAATTGATGTGCAAACATATTCAAATATGTAAAAAAAATATAAAAAATAAGTTGTCTATCAAATATAAATTGCCCATCAAAAAGTTTCCAGCCTTAATATGGCATAGTTGATTCAACAATCATTTTTACATTCCTGTTTGTTTCATCAGTCAAAATATGTGAGATTTCATTCTTTTCGACTGATGAACTTATGTTTTTGTTGTTACTAAACATAAACCCTAGGCAGTATCTTCTTCCACAGCTGTTGGCATTGCAGTTCACAGACAATTCACTCTAATAGAGAAGGCAGCTGAGGGACAGCTTGTTACTATTAGGGATCCATATTCCCACAGAGATATTAAAAATCCCAACAACTCAGATACTAGAGCAGCCCTTAGTCTTCAGTCTACATTCCCATCCTGACAAGACAACAAAAAAATCATATGACCCGACTCAGGAGTGTTGTATGAGCATGGTTTATCTGCACCCAAGACATCACCCCGATTGCTAGCCAGTTCCAGAACAGAACTCAGTATCCTACTGCCATCCCTTGAGCCATGCAGCTCCAAAAATACTTTCTGCAGAAGGAAAGCTTCTGTTTTTTTCTCTCTTCTCTTAGAATTATTGAGATCTTGCTAACCCATGCATGTAATATTCCTTTTCCCTTTGCAATGAGAGTTTTACAAGAGCATTTAAGGTGTAGAGTGAGTGAATATGCACAGCAGACAAATGGCCACTGGATTTAAGAGTCTCCAAGGACTCTCAAACATGAATGGCTGAAACATCTCCAAAGAAATCATTGCAAACTATTGGATTACAAACCTCCCTTTAATATGGATAAAATTAAGGATATTTGAGTGTGCTGAAATATAAAATGACTTCTTATTTAAAGAAACCTGGAATAAGAGATCCACACTTTATTCATATGAAAAACACATAGATACTGTCAAGTAAAAAGAAAAACCAGGTGGGAAAACAATATGTCATTCTTGTTTCCTACTAAAGTTATATTTTTGGTAGTAAAAAATATTATTTCTTATCAGTTTTACAAAACCCTTGGAGAAAATTTATTAATGTTTTTATTAATTCATGAACACCCCTGAAAAATAGAGGAATCTTGAAAAAGACTTTTAAAATCAAGCTAATCAGACTAAACCAGGTACAAAATATTTGGCTATTTTCATTCACTTTAAGTTTAAACTGAGCTTTGCCTTCTTCATCCATCCCCATTCTGAAAATCAGAATTAAAAAATATATTTGCCTCAGCTCCTGGATTTCAACCTTGATCACAAATATGTATGTGGTGTATTCTCTGTGTTTTTAGCGTGATCAAGTGTCAGAGGTACAGAACCAGCTTAGAGCAGAAAGTCTTCTGGACCACATAATTTTCTGTACAGACAGATGATGGAATGAGTTACAGAAAGATTTCCAAGATTAACTCAGAACATCTTGGCCTTTTAGCATTTAACCTAGACCATTACCATTATTTTTAACAGAGTTCTTATGTGTGAATAATCTCTACCATCTGTTGGGTACAATTGGGACACAGAAATATTACTTTTACTGGTGTATTTTATGAACAGATGCTCAGCATAAAATCCAATTCCTGGAATAAAATCTTTATTCAGACAGAATCTGAAGATCAATGAACTTTGATTGTTCTCCCACATCCTAACCCTTCAAAACGCTGGATATGAGAAAAATCCTTATCAATTATGCTCACTGAACAGCTAAATTGCATAGAAAATAATGACTTTATTTTTTGCTATGGTGTTTGTAAGAACTAGATATGAATATTTGAAATGCTAGAATGACAATGGCTACAAAACCCTGTTTGACATAGTGCAAGTGTAGTAGAAATACCCACAATGTGGAATAAGGCCAAAGAGTAAAAAAAAAAGAATGCAAATTAAGTCGCTAAACTCTGTATGTGGATGTTTACTGTTATTTTCACCATGGCTGACCAGCCAGTTAATCATCTTACACATACGTGAAGATGCAGCGATTTTCCTACAACAGTCAGATGCTTCCATTTGAGAAGCTCTGGTATTCAGTCACGTGTGAGACTACACACTGCCAAACACAGAAAAACATGGCAGACAGCCTTTTGTGCACGCTAGTTACAAAAGGGTGTACCCTTTCAAAACTTTATGATTCTTTCATTGTCCATTCTTTCTTCTGATTAATCTAAAAAAAGCTGTGTGTTACATATGGGATTTGACAAAGACATGAGATGCTAAAACTAGCTTCTGTCATCAGTTTGTGACTGCAAATTTTAGCTATAATCTGTGACAACCAATAAAGGGCTGACCTTGCATGCCAGGTACCCTCCAAACTGCCCTATCACTCCCCTCTGCAAGAAGACAGAGGAGAGAAAACATAGTGAAAGTTTCATGAGTTAACGACAGGGAGAAATTCTTCACTGACTACCATCATGTGCAAAACAGATGTGAGTTGGGGAAATTAATTTTATAATATTTTTGTAATAACCAAACCGAGTCAGACCAGCATAATAAGAAGTAAAGCAAATCTCAAAAACACCTTCCCCTCCACCTTCATGCCTTCCCTGCCCTCAATTTCTCCTTCTCAGTTCTACCTGCCCCCAGAAGCACAGGAAGATGGGAATAGTGGTTATGGTCAGCTCATCACACATTGTTTCTGCTGCTGCTGAGGACGAGGAGTCCTTCCCCTCTCCCTCCCATGGGAGACAGCTCTCCTGAACTTCTCCAGCATGAGTCCTTCCCATAAGGTACAGTTCACAAACTGGTCCAGTGTGAGTCCCTCTCCACAGGCTTCAGTTCTTCCAGCCAACCTGCTCCACGAAGGCTCCTCCCTCAGTCTGCAGGTCTCTGCCAGGACCTTCCAGCACAGGATTCTCACAGGGTTCAGAGCTTCTTTTTGACCCTGCTCTAGAATGGATCTTGTCCACAGCCTGCAGGTGGATCTCTGCATTCCCATTAACCTCCATGGGCTGCAGGGGTACAGCTGCCTCACCGCAGGCTGCATCTCAGGCTGCAGGAGTATCCCCGCTGAGGGTCCTGGAGTACCCTTGTCCCACCTTCTCCACTGATCTTGGTGTCTGCAAAGGTGTTCCTCTCATATGGTCTTAATCTTCACTTCTCTTAATGCAATTATATATGGACATTACAATTTTTTTCCTTCATAAGTGTGTTATCACGGAGGCTCTACTACCTTAACCGACTGTCCCAGCCTTGGCAAGTGGTGGGTCTGGGGCCTGGGGCGTGGGGAAATCTTCCAGCAGCTTCTCACAGAAACCACCACTGCAGCTCCCCATCCTGCTACCAAAACCTGGCCATGCAAACCTGATACAGCAGCTACATAGGTGATTTGAGTTTCTTTGGAAGATACCCTGCCTAACTACATTTGATATGTGTGATCCAGGGTGTCTTCGCTCCTAATATGTTCAAAGTGATAGTGAAAATCAAAATGGATTTGTTGTTCTCACCATTTTTGCTATGAAGTTACCTCTCCGGGTTTCCTACTGAAACTGGGCTTTTGTCCTTCTCCAATGACAGAATTTCACACCTTGCAATAGCCACTGGTCATGCACCCACCTTCCAGACTGTGCTATGACAGATTGTCACAGGCAGATGTGTGGTGGATTTCAACTCCGTGATAAAGCAGATGGGAGCTTTATGACCAATGGTGTAGGCAACAAAGGACTTAGGGACACATGAAGTAATAAATACAGACAGGCTGATTATCTATTGTAGAACCTTTAACAGGATTGGAATGGTAAAAATTAAATTGCTTCAACCACAGTCATGCCATTTTTGTGTTGTTAGCATTTGAATTAGTGAATCATAGAAAAGACAGAAAAAGTTAAAGTTCTCACCCCTATGAGTAATGGTGCTCAAAAGACTCAGAAATTAGAAAAAATTAACTTCTTAACAATGAAACAAATATAACAATAAAACAAAAGAAAGAGTTCTATTTCCTTTCTAGTTAAACTTTAACACAAACCACTTCAGATCACAGGATTCTAGAAAAATGAATATGTTCTTTATGGGATAGCACACTATCTCTAGCAGGACAAGTTTTTCTCAAGGTTTCTAGACACTACCATGATAGACAGTCATGGATTTTACAGGCGAGTCTTGACTATAACCTTAAAAGTAAGTTTTTAAAACACTTGTTATGGAGTACATATAATAGGACAGTTTATATACTTTATGTATTGAGTGTCTTTAATATACCTTTATGATAACTTAGTTTCTGCTCATCTCATTGAGATACCTGAATCTTTTGTCCAGAAAAACAAAGTTTTATCTTAGTGTCATAGAAGTAATTTTTCTTGTTCTCTTTCTTGCCCCAAGTCATTCTTGTACTCACCTTACCTCTCCCTGTGGGGATTGACAGACACGGACTCTGCCTGTGCCAGCAAAGCAAAGAAAAGCCAGTTTATTACACAGTTTACTGGTATTTAGGCCTGTGCCTAGGAGCTCTATCCACACTATTTCCAGCTACATGCGCCCTTACCCAAAAAGACATTAAAAAAATCATTGCCTTCTCCACTTCAAGCCAGCTGGGACTAATAATAGTTACAATCAGGCTAAACCTCCCCAAACTAGCCTTCCTCCACATCTCAACCCATGCATTCTTCAAAGCCATGCTCTTCCTATGCTCAGGCTCCATCATTCAGTGCCTAAATGGTGAACAAGACATCCAAAAAATAGGAGGACTCCAAAAAATACTCCCCACAACCACTGCATGCCTCACCATCAGTGACCTCACCCCAATAAGAACACCATTCCTAGCAGGGTTCTACTCAAAAGACTAAATCATTGAAAGCCTAAACACATCCTACCTAAACACCTGAGCCCTACTTCCAACCCTTCTAGCCACATCAGGTCACTATATTTGTACAAAATTTTGCACTCAGACCACTTTGTTCTGGTCCCCTTTAGAAACACAATCTTCTGATTATTCTTCTTACATTAGTAATGTCCTTTGTTAACTCTTTTGCCAGCAAAGTCCTTGTTACATCTTCCCTCACCAGAGCAGTCAGTTAGAGGGTCAGAGTCACCAGACATGATGTCTTCACTTCTGTTCTTGCATCTCTCCCTTGGCTTTCACTGTATCTGAGCCAAAAGGCCTGAGGTGCTTCTGTAGCTGTCTGATGTCCTGCATCTCCCTGGACAAAATTAGTCTTAGAAGTTCTTTAGAGGACTTTTATTATATTCATATTTTATTCACATAGTTAGAGATACAATGGGAGAACAAAATATTTATGTGTATAATCACTAATTAAAAAAAAAAAAAAGGTTGACAAGGTTGACTTACAGAGGAGCTATACATGTACTTTTGTGCAACCAGAAAATGACTTTGCTGGATTAGTGTAGAGCAAATTATTTCATAAAAATTAATGTTCTTCCATTAATCCTACCATTGTTAAGACTTTTAATTAATTTATTTGTTAAAAATCATATTCACCTAGGGAGTAACTAAAACTTGAAACTCTACAGGTAAGTATATCAAGGCTATGGATATTTCAGAAAATTTTGGAAATATTGAAATACTTCTATAATACTATTTGATCTGATAATTTTCTATAGATTATTAGGACAAAAATATATGTCATTCTTATGTATGGTCTTTGAAGCTGTCTTTCTGAGGAGGTCAATATTTTGGAGAAAATTTATTATAGTTAGGCAATTTAATCAAAATTTTATTTGTAAAGTATTTGCTGCACAGATTCCAAACTAAGGTATTATTTTCATATTCTACCTGAAAGCTACTTGAAAAACTCTGGTATTTTTATGTGCATGAATTCCAAAATGGAGTTCCCAGAGACCTTTACATCATTGCAGAATATTTTCCTTTTGAATTCTGTGTTGCACTTTTCTCATTAAAGCACCATAAGTACTAAATAACAAAAAAGGATTAACAGAACAAAATCTAGAAAGTCTTCACTTTAGAAATTGTTCCTGGAGATAAAAGGCACTAAAACCTAAATAAAAATGTGCAATACGGATGTTACTTTTTTCCTTGGTGTTTAACAAAAAATGTGTCAAGAATGTTATGAACCTTCAGAAAGCGCATGGACCAGAACCCACCTGAGTGTGAGTATGATTGCACAGAAATGAGCAATAAAATGATATTTTAATTAATAGAAGATTTTTCACTAATGATAGTCCCATGAAGGTATGCCACTTGGAAAATGCAGGCAGACAACTCTTTCAATGTTCCTCTCTTTAAATGGCCACATCTAAATGGGTTGGTGTCAAAGAAACCAAAGCATTTGTATGTACTTTTAATGAGTTTTATCCACCCAAATAGATTCCCAAACCCAGTGGGATTTCCAAATAATTAAGCTAGTTTTACTCGTTTATTGGTAGCAAGGCAGCCCAGAAAAAAAATCTTAACTATATCAAGTTTGGTGTTCTTTCTAAGTATGGCTTTGTTCAGAAATATTTTTTGTACACCTGACAAGTTGTCATAACATATTATCATTATTTTGTGAGGAAATAACCAGTGGACATGTAAGTGCTTAACATCTTCCAAACAGCAAGACAGTAATCCTCAGGAACAAAACTTCAAGTGAAGACATGAGGAAAAGATTGAGAATGTTTGATTCCAGAACAAAACAGAGAAGTAAACAAACCAACAAACAAACAAACCCAGCCCAGACTCTCCTCAAGCAGGAAGTTTTTATATTCAAAGTCTTAGGATCTACTAATGTATTCTTTAATAAATTATCATCTGCAAAACCCACAAACAGTATGTCAATAGCTCCCAAAGAGCAAAGTAAAGCAGTGAATGGAACAAAGCCTGAGTGAATGGCAGATGTGTTTAAGCACCAGAACTACTGGATTGTTAAAATGGTGTTCCCGTCCTAATCTTTATGGCATTTAGAACTCTCTGGAATGCACCAGGTAGGATAGTATGTGGCATTTGACCTGGGTGAATTTATTATTCCATATCCTCACTTAAAATTACTTATTGCCTACTTCAAGTCAATGGCGAAGTGTCTGTCTCTTTATTTTTATTTCTGTTATAATAAGAAATGTAGGTATGACAAAATGCTGTCTCTTTACTTTGAAGTGCAAATTTTTTGTGCAAAGTTTACATAAGCTTGACATCACACAACCTACCTGTCATTTTCTTTAAACATTTCCAAGAGAAAAAAAAAACAGAGAAAAGGTAATGTATGATATTTTCTACTCACTTCGATCAATTTAAATACATCTACTAGCCTTTAATTTTTTACAAAAAATATTTAGTAATTTCTTACTTTTTATAAAAATAAAGTCTTCGATTAATATCTGGTCAATGTCTAGCATCCTTGTACACAGTAGGCCTATAGATCACCCAGGGACACATAGCAAGATTATCAGAGGTTAAACATTATAGGAGATTTGCACAAGGAAAGACAGAAAGCCTCAGAAGTCACAAAAAGTAAAGGACTTGTAAAGGATTGTCCTAGTTGAGATGGAGGCAGCAGAAAGCCATGAAAATTTAACGCACCAGTACAGATTTGGTTGTACAGATATTTGCTTTGGCTTATGAAATGCAGCAATCACTGAAATTGCAGAGCACCTTTAATTCCCTTGGGTTCCAGTTCCTCCAGATACTGGTTGATACCTTCCACGATTATTTCCTAACTAATTCTCGCACATATTTACTTTTATTAACACAAATGCTTGTTGATCCCAGCTTGCCAAGCCAAATGCAATGATAATTAATCCTACAACTTGTAAATTTGAAAAATAACTTTCATACTGTGAACAACATAAGAAAGTTGAAGTTTTCATTTGCTAAGCAGTTAAGATTTTCACAATAAGGATGTAAGAAACCTAAGGAGAGTGGAAGAGGACTGTTGCTGCTATTTTAATGACATATTTTCCCAAACACAGCTAAAAAGCTATTGCCCATATCTGTATATTATTTTTAAATACTTGGTATGTTACATAGAAAAATACTTAAATTATGTATCATATCAAGCATGCACTTTTTAACCACAGCTGTCTCTAAGAGTTGTGTCCACTCCAAAGAAAATATCAGATTCAGTTCAGGCATATGTTTTAAATAATCTAGGGTAGTGTGCAGTCAGGAATAATTTATTACGCACATCTGTAAGAGTGCTACATTTTAAAAGACAGTTTTTATTAGAGCTTAACATTATTTTCTTAGGGGGAGGGCAGAATTCTGACAGTTTTGAAGAATCAGTTTTCTTCTTTAATAAAAAACCCCAAAAACAAAAACAAACAAACAAAAAAACCCTACACACTCAATTCAGTCCAGATTTTATTTGATCATTCTGCATGGTTTTGTGACTTTTCAACATGATGAAACAAAGGATTAAAGCTCAAAATCCCCCTCTTTAAATAGAAACAGCTTTTACCAGGAGGAGACAGAAATCTTTGTTCTGAGCTGACAGCAAAGGGCTGCATTCTGCCCTTGACACAGCCACCCACTGCCATTTGGGGTGGGGGAGCAGTGTGCATGGGGTGAGGGGCTTGTTAGTCATCAGTGTTTGCTCTGGTTTCTTTTAATTTTCTTTTGAGGTGTGAGGAGATGAATTCTGTTGAAAAAAAACAAAAACAACTTTAACTTGCTGCATGGAAATATCACTGGTCAAGGCTGATCTTGATCTACACTGCTGCAGTGCAGCACCTTGGCATACTCCAGCTAGTACCCCGCATTCTTGCAAAGATGTTGACTCACTGTGCCTTTCCTTCTCTTTTGCCTCAAGAATTTCTGGCCAGGAAGGGGCAGGGGCACCTCAGCCTCAAAGGAAAAATATATCTATGAAGTTGGCAACCCTTCAGAAGGTGGGAATCATGGATTTTTCTACATGGAGGTTAAGTTTTTCTAAGGGTTGACAGAATAGACAGGAGCTGCATTTTGCAGCCTACAGAGCAAGTATGCTCAGCTGAAGCTTTCAAGTGATCTTCTGCAATTATACAAAATCACAGTCTTCGTGTTCCTTGTTCCCACAACACTCAGCTTGCCGCTAGCAAGAGAAATTTGCAGTTTCAGACTTGCTAGTTTACTCTTACCACAGGTCCAGGATGCTCGTGCATCTCTGAACACAACATTCCAAAAGCAGTGGTGTTTCTCTAGTATTCCATCTATCTCCCTGCACCTCACATCTCTGTGCAGAGCATATGTTGAATAAACATTTTGAAGCTGGGACATGTTTTCTAATTATACTACCAGTGAGACATTGTTCTTTTGAAGAAGTTATCCTTTTTTTTTCAAATTCCAAGTCTTATTCTGCCTGATGGGTCGTGAAGACTAACAGCTTTGCCTGGATTGGAGTTGCCGCTGTAGATGGATTGCAAAGCCTGGAACCAAAATCTAATCCTACCTTGATGTTAGGTTTTGCTAATAATAATGTTGTTCCCCATTAAGCATTGTATCCTTTCTTGTATAGCATTTAGGGTGAGATTTGGAACTTCTATTTGATTGTGTTTTATTACCTTTTACCAATTTCAATAGATGCCACAGAAAATATGTCAGAGTATCTCTCCTATCTTTTCTCCTAGTTTCAAAAAAAGAGAGCAGCTTTTTTGTCCATATTTATTTAAGCAAAAATAAAGAAAATTGAATCTTTGATAAATGAAAGCATTTGTAATCCCTTTATCCAAGTAGAATACAACAGGTATAATATTATTAAATATTGTTATTAACTGAATCCATGAAAATGGGCAGTCAGCCTCAAGTTTCTTCCTGTATTTTACAGGCACATAAATTTCTCAAACAGCATCTTGGAAGATTATTTGACAAATGTGCAAAATTTACAAATATTAGCAAATTTAATTTGAATATACTCATATTTCATAGGAACTATGTTACAAAAAAGATTAAATTTTATGTGACTTTGAGTTTCATGTTGCATAGGCAGAACTTCATGAAGGAATTATGTTGCTGAGCTTAATAAGCACATGTGCAATTTATGGCATTATCAAAAATTGGAGAATATAATACCTACAGAGTTATTGAAATTTGACAGAATGCATTTGTTCACAGCATAAACTCATAAAAAATAGAAAGGCTAATTTTAATATCAATTATTTGGACTAATAATTGTACAGTGGCAGCTGATATATTATTCAAACATATTAAGATATGGAAAATCTGGAAGATATTCAAAAACAAGTTAAAATATGACTAAAAGACAATACCAAGATATACTGAACAATGAGCAGTTTTGGCAGGCACAAAATTATCTCTTCTATTATAATATTAATCTTCTCTATTAAGGAGATATCTCAAGAGAAGCACTGATTTTTGAAAATAAATACTGCAAGAATTTCACTACAAATATTTCAGAACACAAAGTCCTGCTGGGGAAACCTATAGACAGTGGATTCATGCTCTGTAAACATACTTGATACAGCCTTTGTTCAGCATAACAATTTTTGACAGAGCATATAGTACTAATAAAAGGCAAATTAACTGCTTTATGGACCCTTTACTGACTTCAGCATTTTCACACTATGCAAACTCCATTAATCACAGTTTCTGGACTGAAAAATTAAAGTTACAGAAGCTAGATTTTAATCACATTAATTATAGTTTCTATATTTAGCATTTCTATTTATAATCACCATTTAGTTAGATTAACTAATTGTTATGACAAAAATAATTGATGTAAAAGGCCCTATACACTCTGAAAGCTGTAGAGTAAAAGCCTTACAAGTATACCTCCCTGCTGTGATCCAGTGTGATGGAGAGCTCAGAACTGGGCTCAAATGCAATTTTAGTATGATTTCAAGATGACTAAAGTAACAAATACCTATCAATCATAATGTGAAGGTAATAGCTCTACAGCCTCCATTGATAAGAAAATCACACTTGAATAGAATCACAATCATGCTGAGCCCGTAGATATCAGTAAGAGGTGACTTTTGTGACATTAATTACCCCTGGTATTAATAGAAACATATCCCATGTTTCAGCAGAGTCAATAGGCTCCAGTAAATTGAGTCTCAAAACTGCAGTGTGTGTATGTGTGTGTGCATGTAAAAACTGTGTATTACATCCTGCCATGTTTAATTCATATCATGTGTGCTCTTTGGTATGGCACCTTGCAGCTATGTGCTCATAAACTTTAATCTGAGAAAACTTTTCTACAAACTGGAAAGTACTTTATTCTTTTTCCATACACCAGGAAATTAAATGCAGATAAAGTAACTGATTTACAAAGAATACTACAATTTTTTGGAGCAAAGAAATAAAAGTAGGATACTATTGCAATGCAAAACATGGGAGCATTTTCTTCAAAATCTTTTCCCATAATCTATTATTATACCCCAAGCAGGGGCAAAGGAGAAAACTATCATTTCACTTTAAAAATAAGTTGTAGATCTAATTTTAAATGTAATTAAAAATAAATTAAAAATAAAATAGCAATCAAAAAAACCAATTACCCTGGGCATGATCACATTTATTTTATATTTATTTTTATTGTCATGGTTTTGATATATTCAAATGTCATGCCTTTTGTTTTTCCTTACAAGTTATTTTTTCTCTTTCCAGCATTTTGAACAGCTATTGCTAGAGTGGGTCCTTTTTGTTTTCTTAAATGGTCTTTCTGATGGAATGTCATTCATTTATAAAAAGAAATTCCCTAACCAGAAGTCAAAATTTTCTCCTGAATGGATTTTTGTCTGCCGAAGTGATACTGTTAAGGGCATTGAGATATTACCTTTCCATGCAGGTCAAGTAAGTCACCCCAATATTCACCTTTTAAGCTTGTTCTATGAAAATCAATATGTTTGCTCCCAAAAATATTTTTGTAATGAATGATAGAAATTTTCCGTTAAAAATATAAGACTGGTATATGTTAGTAGTGTTTAGCTTTTTATTATTTACCTAAAATTTCTTTCAAGACCAAGATATTACTTAAAATATTTAGATTTCAGAATACTTTCTTCTGTTTCTTTTAAATAAATAAAAAACCAAAAATCAAAACTATAGTCAAATACCTCCTATTGTTTTCTGTTTGTTATTTCCTCTCCAGGCCAGATAAATATTCTTTGGATGTAGTGCAAGTACAATTTGTATTCACAACTGTTTTTGAGGGTTTTTGATTATCTTCTTCTGCAGTCATATGCAAAGTCAAAAATTTTATCTGAGGGATCAGATTAGTTTTATTAGTTAATAATAGTAAATGTACTGCTAATTATTATTGTTAGGAGTTAAATAATTATTTAATGATTATACTATTAATTATTAATATTTTTAGTAATTTCAAGGCTCTAAACTGCAAAAATTAAAATTAGTTGTATTGGTGTGATATATTGCATACTTCCAGCTTTCAAATTGTTAATTTTTGGATTTAGTGATCCTCTCTACACCAATCATCAGCTCTTTCAAAACTATCTTTCATATGGCATCTTCCATGAGCTCCTCTGCATCCCTGAGGAGATTACTCTTTTTACCAAGGACAGTCAAATATTTAAAATTAAAGGGAGCAACTTACACTCATGGAAAATATTCAATAAGTATAAGGCAGTAATAGATAGCAAACAACATTGTTTTGGAGTACCACTTGCAAGTGTTTGAAATGTGTGATCAATTCCTGTTGCCATTACATATATTCAAGACATCAAACTATGATCAGGAATTATAGAAACCAACATAATGGAAGATAGCACAGACAAGTTCATGATGCAGGTACAAATTAGTTCCTTTTAGAGAAAGTGCATAATTGCTAGCTGGAATTATTATTATTATCCTCTAAAATAGATTTAATTTATTACTTAACGGTATTTGTGGCTGCAGAGGTTTCATTCAGGGTGTTCTTATTCTTGTTCTACTGCTGTCTAGCAATATGGTTAAGGTTAGTGAGGGATAGGAATCTTAAAAAACTTGCAGACCAAGAAAAGGTAAAATACTTTTTTTTTTTTAATAAGCAGCTCTAGGACTAAGATAGGAATAAAAGAAAATTTTGCTGAAGGAATAAGGCATGAAGTTGGAACTACATAAATTAGGCATTTTAACTAGTAAACAGCTACACCGAAATTGCAACTTTTCAAACCAGAACTGCATTTCGGATGACTATATTGCGAACACACTCTCCATTTTTTGTTGTGGCTCATACATCACTGACTGCCAGTTGTAGGGAATGATGTTTTAGAATTACTTCATTTCATCAACTGGTCTTCACTGCAACACAGAATCCCTTCAACATCACAGACTGATGTTCTGCAATTGTGACATGCAACTACTATCAGTACCAGGATGAGCAATTTTGCCTGCAGTTTCCCTCAGAGGGCTGCAATCAAGCTGTGCAATGCTACAGTGGCCTATGCACCCACTGATCATGTCACGGCCTTCAGATGCTTTTGTTTTTACTGCCTTGTCCTTTAAACAATCCTGTCTGTTTCTGTTGCTTTTGTGCAACTTATTCCAGTAGAGAATGTCTGATTCTTTTTTAGATTCATCCTTTTTCTTACAGTCACAGAACTTCAGTTATTTATCTGTCTTAAGCCCCTTTCCAAAGACACAGTTGTGACAACCCCTCATGTGTTCAGGACTAAAGCTATGTGCTTAAACTTCCATGACATTCAAAAGTTAAGCATATGTATGTGTACAATTTGTGTGTGTACAAATTATGATCATCTTCAATGAAATCTTTTTCAGACTACTTTTAAGCTGCTGCAACTTTCACGGGAGATGATGTGATCCTATTTAAAATTAATTCTGCAGAATTTTACAGATCTTTTTCCCTCTTAGACATGATGGAAAACTTTTTTCTAATGTGTCCACTTGCTCACTAGGTACACACTATTCTTGAAGTAAAGTCATTTAAACCCAGTTCAAGTGTAGTACATCAGCACTGAGGAGCAATTTATCTTTACTCTCCTTTCATTTGCAAACTTGTCCTCTAGTGATGAGGTTTTAATTCCTCCTCCCTCCATTTCTCCACACTTTCCCGTAACTGTTCTGTAATGATTAATTCTAAAATATTTTAGTAACTCAGCCATGCTAAATAATTTAAGTGCCCTCACAACTTTTCTACATCCTTTTTTCCCTATATGATATAAAATCAGATCTGTTCAATCTCATGTTGGCCACCAATAACTCCTGTTTCTGTCATGTCTTAATTACTTTCTCTTTAAGTCTTTCACTTATGTGTGACAATATTAAATAAAGCCTTTCCATCATTGTTAATTATAAGTGTGACTGTGAATAATTATTCTCCAAGTTTGCAGGGTTTAATTCACATTTACAGTGGAAAGTATAAAACTTCTCCTAATACTATATTCAGACCTAAATTCAGAAAAAAAAAAAAAAAAAAAGTAAATTAATAAGAGATGTGGTGCTTCCTTCTAATTATAGTCATATATGTGGAAAGATCACAAATCAGTTTCTCTGAGGAGGAGAGGATTATTCCAGCCCATTTGAATGAGGGTGGAGATAGATACAACATATAAACCAAGCAATTCCAATGCAGGGTACACAATACAGATCAATTCACCAGGGGGTGTCACGACTGGGTATCTTTGGCACCCCAGGTACCATTGCATACCATCTGAGTCTGGTTATATTTCTGGCTTCATTTGTCTGTAGTAAGAAACTATACCACCAGAAAACCACCTTGATAATTCATAAGGGCTGTAGTAACATCTGGCTACCAGTTGGTAGGCACAACATCACACAGATTTAACTCTGCCTCACTCTGCTCACAGAATACATCATTAAGAATGAATCCTACTTACAACACTCAAGGATAAAACACACACTTAAATTTTTACCTGTTCAAAAGGAATTCTAGTCACTTGTCTGATTAATAAATTCTGTGTTTCCAATGAGGGATTACTGTGCATGCATAATTTAATATACAAAAATTAGGACTAATTGCATCCCCATGACCAGTATCTCAAGAACCATCTTCACATTCTTGAAGGTGTTATTAAAAACTTTAAGGTTTCCCAAAAGTCGAAGTGTATTACAGGTATATTCCCCAAAACTCTTCTATATGAAAGTGACTTAATGAGACATTCTGAGTACAGAGAAAAGGAGGGAAAAGATAAAAAAGGAATGGTTACTGAAAGATAGACCTTTGCTATCTCATTGTTACCCATCAATAGGCCAAAGTTTTCTAACATCTGACCTAAAGCCTAAGTACTTATAAAATAAATTCAGATGGTCAAAATAAAGAAAAATACGATAATACAAGTAAATAAAAAAACCCTAAAAATAATAAAAAACAATTACTAGACTAAAAAATAAAAATAATAAAGTGTTAATGGTGTTCAAAAATAAAGCTTCTCAAACAGGCCTATCATGGATGAAACAGGGACAAGAAAGCTAAGAAACTTCTGAGAACAGCAAATATTTAATTGTAATGTAGAGTCTGAAGTTTAACAGAGAGCCTGATTGCAAAGTGAAGTTTTGAAGTGTGAGTTTTAAAAAGCACAGTGAGTGACCCTGGATGAAAGACATGGATAAGTCTACTTGTATACAAACAAATTAGTTCTTTCTGGCTTTCAAGGAAAAAGAAGAAAAGACAGAAATGTTTTTTCCTAGAACAAGAAAATTCTGAAAGACAAAAAGAGATTTTTTTTAGTGTGAGAAATATGTTTCTTATCCTGAAGAGTTAAAATTCCACAGTGAACCAATTTTTCAGCGGAGATAAATAAAAGTTAGCATGATCTCCCATCCTCAAATGAAGTGCAGACCTCAACATTGCTATGGTAAACTTAACACGATATTTTAGTTTTCTAGAGCACTGTGAGTTTCACTCTTTTTGTCCCTCTTTTTCCTAGTTTTCTTTCCTGTATTCATAAATGAGAAGTAATCTTTAAGAGATATCATCATGAGGAAGTGAATCATAGTGAATTGTTTTGGAGGAGCATTATTGACCCAGAGGATAGACTGAAATCTCTTACGACGACACTTGTGGGAAAAGTCATCCATTTGCAGTAGAAAGAGGTGGCTCTTGACTTAAAATGAGTTTACTATCAAGGAGAAAATAACCATGGTACTCTGTGACTTCTTTTACTAAGATTTTTTTTCCTTCACTATTATTGATGTATTTACCATTATGTACCTTACCTCTGTGAAGCAAGGAATTAAAAAGTATGCCTTCACAAAGGGAACTGAGACACACATAGTAGCACTATGAGCAATTTACCAATAGTGACACTATTATGTGAAAGAACAGGGAGCTGAACCCCTGTTTGTCAATCCAATCAACATTTTTAAATCAAAATGCTGGCTCACCTATCTAGGCCTCTAGCCAAAACTAAAATTCAACTCCACTGGAGACTTTTTGTAAACTCTTCAGCTGAATGTTTCATACCAGATATTCTTTCTTTATAGGCAGTGGTAGATGGCAAAAAAGCACCAAAGTAAAATTAGGAATGTAATGTATTTCAAAACTATGAGTTAAAGGAGATGGTCAATACGGGTCACAGGTACCTAGCTTCCTTACATTATTAAGCCTTTTCTCTAAAAGTCTTCAGCTACATTCCAAGTGACCTTTCAGATCATGTACATATTTAAAAATAAATAACTACTGGAAAACTAACATTAAAAATAAAAAAAAGAAGAAAGAAGGCTTTCAGCTGTGATGTGCTCCCCATAAGTTAAAACCAATATTGTTCCAAATACTATGGTTCCTTGAAAAAAAAAAGCAAAAACAAAAAACCAAACAAAAAAAATTTAAAAAATAAAAACAAACAAACAAACAAACAAACAAAAAAAACCAAACAAAAAAAAACCCAACCCATTTTAATGACAGGTTTTCGTGCAGAGTGGTATTTTTAGATGCTATTAATAGAACAGACGCTATTAATTACCAACAGAATTGTCCTTCTGCCTGGGAGCACTGACATGTGGCTGGCTGTGGGTGACATGCAGGAAAGAGAAGAACTTGGTTCTCACCTAGATGGAGCTGACACTTATGTGATTTGGGTTATGTCATTAGCTGGGATCAGATGTGCGACTTCTGCTTTAGGAAGACTTAAAGTTATAATTTAGGGCTTAAACATCTTCATTAAGAAATTTTGCTTATTATAGCAAAAGTGTATAAAAACTGTAGGGAGGACCAGCAAAACCCTGAAAGGGGACCTGAACTGTTCACTGTCCATTGATGAAGATAAGAATACTTAGATAAAATGAGATGAGATAATTGATGAAAATAAGAATATAGAGAGATCAGTATAAGAATACAGAGTGCCTTTGGGGTGGAGATCACACCCCAGGGCTCTCAGCTGCCGGGATTCTGATGTTTATTTTACCATAAACATCAGAATTAAAATTCATCCTGCTCAAGTGTCAGAGCATCCCAAATTCCCAAAGACAATTCATTCTGGAATTATCAAATGAGAAAATTTCAAAAAACATGTAAAGATTATATTTTCTTTTCAAATGATTACACACTTTGAAGGTGTATCTTCTTATTTTTAGTTTACCAGACTAATCATGCTGGTTTTCCCCATCTTTACTATAATTTGCAAGACAATGCTGACAATTAGGCTAGGCAACATTTTCCATTCCAAAATAAAAATCAGTCATCTGATGATATCATACTTTTTCTTCCTGCTAAAATGGAAGTATTAGCTAAAAGAGTGATTCTTAGAAGGCATGTCAAATTACTCAGATCTCTTGAGGGTTCATTTTTAAGGGTAATTCCTCAAAAATTAATCTCTCAAAGCATTTTTAAAAAATAAAAATATATAAAATTTCTTTGTATTTTAAATTACTCATTTGTGGATGGTATCTCTCTGAATTTATTTATACTTCTTAAAAAGTTTCATGAGGTGATTCATCATTCTTAATTATTTCTGCTGAGGCTTTCACATTTACAAGACTGCCACAACAGAATCATAGACTCATAGAATATCCTGGGTTAGAAGAGACCCATTAGAATAATCAAGTCCAACTCCTGGCTCAAGAAAAGCCCCAAGAATTCTGCTAGGGGCTGTGACCATTTCTCTGGAGAGCCTGTTCCAGTGCCCAAACAAGCTCTGGGTGAAGAACCTTTTCCTGATATCCAACCAAAACCTCTCCTAACACAATTTCTTGCCACTTTCTTGACTCCTGTCACTGGTCACAAGAGGAAAAGGATCAGCGGCTGACCCTCCTCTTCCCCTTTTGAGAATGTTGAAGACCTCAGTGAGATCTCCCCTCAGTCTTCTCTTCTCCAAGACAAACAGTCAAAGTGACCTCACCTGCTTCTCATTTGGCTTCCCCTCAGAGCCCTTCACCATCCCTGTGGGCCTTTGTCTTAGGGTGACTATATGGTGCTTGCATCCCCAATCATCTGTTCTGTTTATGCTGGATATTAAGTTTTGCACCTTTAAGATTCGTTCCAGAGAGTGAAGCGGGGGGTGAAGAAGAAGCGCGCAGTTTGTTTTCAGGCACTGCACTCACTCCTCCACATTCCTGCTCCTGGACTGTGTTCTCTGTGGCATGGACGGACAGCGGGACAGAGCTCTCCTTTGCTTTTAGTTAGTTTTTAGCTAGCTAAGGCAGAGAAGTTTCTGGAATGAGGTTTTTCTTTTACTTGGAATTGATCAAGCCTGCTCTGGACTGAAAACCCAGAAAAACACCGGGAGCTCGCATCTGTTGGAGCCGGGATGCTGCGTTCCAGTGCTGGAGGACTAAGAGACTGGGGGAGCAGAGTTACACTCCACAACAAGGACTCTCTGAATTTGCCATCTCTTCAGAACAGTGAGAGGTTTTATTGTTGAATAGTACTCATTTTTTATGCTTGTGAATACTTTCATTGTTGAATAAATAGTTTTTCCCACTTTTCTCCAAGGACATATTTTCCCAAACCAGTGTGTGGAGGGGCCACTTGAATTTACTTTCCTAGAGGGACCTAATTCTGAGATTTTCTCCTAAATTTGCCCTAAACCAGTACAGGCTCCTTTGAATATTGTCTGATATCTTAATGTCCCTTTTTTCCTATGGCACTCAAAACTGCCCAAGGACTTGAGGTGAGGCTGCCCCAGCCCAGAGCAGAGTGGAACAATCCCCTCCCCTGCCCAGCTGGTGATGCTGGGCCTGATGCCCCCCAGGACATGGTTGGCCCACTGCCAACTCAAATTCAACTTTCCACTGACCAGGACCCCCAGGTCTCCTTCTATGACACTGCTTTTCAGCATCTCATCCCCAGTCCATGCACACACCGAGGGTTGTCCTGTCCCACGTACAGAATCCAGCACTTGAGATTGTTAAACTCTGTATGGTTGATGATTTCCCATCTCTCTAATTTTTTGAGGTCTCTCTGCAGGTCCTCTCTGCCCCCCTGCTCCTTTAGGAGGTCATGTTTAAAAAGTAACCAGCACTGACGGACCCTAGCCCCTGCAATAACATTTTCACAGGGGACTTTAATTACCAGTTCCCTGAGGAGCCTGAAGTCTGTTCATGGTCACAGCTGAGGTTTTGCTAGCTTGTTGAGATTTTAAGTTCTGTCTCTTCATGATTGTTGTGTCCAAGACAGTTGTCAGTCTCCATTTTGCTCATGAGGTCGACTCTGTTGACAACTAGAAAATCAGGGAGGGCCTGGGTTGTACCAGCTCTTTGATGATCCCAGCTGATTTTGGGCAAGTTGAAATCTCCCATAAAGACGAGGGCAGTTGACTTGGAAACATCCTGTAGTTCCTCAAAGTATAATCCATCAGTGTCATCACCACAGGTAGGAACTGTCTTGGGTTACAAATGTAAGGTGTAACCAAAGTACGTATTCTACAACCACCTACATCACCTTCTGATGAGTTGTTAGTGGTGGGTCACTTTCAACAGCTGTCCAATGCACACCCAGCCTAAAGGTGAAAGCCTAAAGGGGGGACAAGGGGGTCATCCCTGCTAATGGGCCATCAAGGACCCCTTGGAATAGTTCATGGAATTACATCCTCCAACTGTAAAATTCCCAGCCCTGGCTGAAGTAACCAGCATTCCTGCCTGTGTATCATCTGGGACTCGGGACACCACAATATGACCACTGGGTTCTGAGAGGACAATAACTAGATTCCCAGAGCTTGATAACTACCACTGGACCTCTAGAGAAGGAACAGATCTTTCCACAGGACCACCACTTCAATAAGACAGCATTTATCACTCCAATGGGACTGCAAACCCCATTCAATCAGACAGCTATCATCATCCTGACCAACAGGCTGTCAAGTCATATTCTGGCTTTGCCTGTTTAAGCCAATGTTTCTGGACTATTGCCCTTATTGTAATTTTCCTATTAAATTGTAGCTCTAATTTGAAATCTCTAGCAAGGTATTTGTGTGGAATTAATTCCTCCCACTGGTTTACCTTCAAACTAGCACAGGAGGTCTGTAGTAGACTCTCACAGTGACATCCACATAATATTTTTTGGTCCTTGATTCTTACTCAGAGGGTCTCAACTGTGCCATTGCCAGCTGAGAGCTCCATATGTTCTATTGTTTCTGTTACATATAGTTCCACCTCTCTGCCTCTTCTGCTCTGCCTATCTGTCCTACAGAGCTGGGAACTGTCCATCAAGACACACCAGACACCAGAAACCCACAAGGTTTCATTTATGCCAGTGGTGTCAAATCTCTGCAACTAGGACAAAGCATCATCTTCTCTTATTCCTCATGCTCTCTACATTAGTGGGAAAACTTCAGATATGGTGTTTTTTAGGCAACATCTCATGAAGCAGATTGAGGAATCCTATTACGGCTTGTTGGCTTAAGTTTTGTCACACTGTCATCACTGGCTAGCCTGGTATTTTCTCTCTGTTCCTTCCAAACTACTTTGAAGATTTATTAATGAGCCCTCTACCTCCTGTGCTAGAATACATATTCCTCTCTCTAAGAAAGATGCATCGATCCCAGCAGTTGTTGAACAGAACATGGTCAAAACCCCAAATAATGTACACCAGATAATCCATGTACAAACTGATTTTCACCAGAAGCATTGTTTACTTCCATTGTACTTAGAAATGCCCCCCCATCATGCTATTCACAAATGTGGTTTCTCTTTGTGTGGAGCAATGGCTATGTGACAGAGGTCACGTAGACATGCTCTGGTTAGCTGACCAAGGACTGGAAAAGTACCAAACCCAGCCAATCTAGTCCCTGCACCTGCAAAGACACTGTGGCCTTGAAGCATAGCTGTATTACAATAACAAAGTGCTGTACTTGAGAAAAAGACATGAGAAAAAAGAGATTTAACTCCTAAGGAATGAAGAAGAGCTGATATCTATAGTATAAACAATAGACTGCTTGGTTTACAGAATATGCATGAGCTTATTACTTATTGTGCATAAATATCTGACGCTCTAATCAATAAACAAAGCTTGCTGATTCTCATCTTGAGCATCCCGAGTCTTTCTTCACCGCAACATCTTTGAACTTTTTTTCCCAACATCACACATTTCTACATTAGCAGAATAAAGTGAAAAAAGTCCCTGAATGTTGGCACACATAAGATAGTGAGATCTGACTGGCACATTTTCATTCTTAAAATGGACAAAATACCTCTTAGTAAAAAAGAGGTGGCTCTGCTCTTTTCTTCCATTTCTTCTGTGCCATTTACAGATTTCAATCTTATGGAGTAACAGCTAATGTTCAGTGACCTGCTTTTATGTTCCATCTTGCAAGAAGAATAGTAGGATTTTTTGGCACAGACTGAGCAACACTGCTTGACTTTGCAAATTGGCAACAGCAAGAGCTTTTCAGTGCCCACTGCAGCATCAAGATCATCAGCATAACCAAGTTGTTTTCCCAGGCACATTACAGTCTACCATATAGTAAACTTCTTCTCCATACATCTTTAATATAGGAGTGATTATTGTTATGTGCCATTAAGTTTACACCACACCAGGATTTAAGAATCCATGCTCAGAAAAATAATTCATCGAAGCCTCAGCAGGTGACAAACACAAAGAAAGTTTATTTCACTTATAGCTAAATAGATTGAAAACATAAAATGAAATAATATTGGTCTTCCGAGGTATTAGTGAACAAGCAAACTTATTGAAATTACTATATTGTTTGGAGTTGTACACTGCCAATACTTCCCTTTCTCTTCAGTTCTTCTGAAGTAACTTTTGAACTAAGTTTCCTAGAAGAGGATCTAAACAGACAAAAGTGATTCAAGATAGCATCTTCAGTAGAGAAAAACAAATGAAGCTCAACAAAAACAAATCAGTAGACCCAAATGCCCAGCTAAGTGCAAGTCTATTTTGAATGCCCAGTAATTTTGTGCACAGGTTTAAACTGGCTATGGTGTGAATTATTTCTTTCCTGGATGTGGGTACTGATGGACAAAACAGGGGTGTCATTACTTTTGTAAATCAACAGAGGATTTTAAACCAATATAATTATCCATAACTATAATTATATATATATATACACAAATTAGATTTTACTTTCTAGGACATTCAAGTGTGAAAAGAAAATATGAGACTCCTTTCTTCTACAATCTCTGGCATGTCCAAGATACAGAGACTTTTCTTGTAGGAATGTCTCTCTCCTTTCCCCTGCTAACATACATCTACATGTACAGCCTGTCTCTGATTTGAATCCATTCAGTCAGATTATGAAACTGAGCTCCTCATGTTCAGTAGTCCATCAAGAACTGCTGACATCTGAGAGCACACCAACCCCTACCCCATAAAAAACTGTCATTTTCACAGCCATTTTAAAACTGGGATTAAAATTGAATTTAGCACCTAATGAGGAAAACTGCCTGCTCTTCTACCTGAAAGACAAACATGTACTTGAATTTATAAAGTGACTAAGTTTTTTGCAATTACCTCGCAATCAGGAGGGTTATTTTTTCATTTATGACTATCATTTTTACAATACAAGTAGCTCCAAATAGTCATATTGTTTTCTCTCAAATCCTGAACATGAGGATGGGTATATTATACACTTATCAAACCAGGCATATTTTTCTGCTCTTAGTTATGTTGATGTAGTTAACCCCCTGTATTTCAGGCAATTTGCTTTTAACATGCATAACACACAACAGAGAAGACGTGAAGCTAAACAAAAATAATTTCAATCTCTGCCCTGCTACCCAAAATTTTGTAAATAAATTTTAGCACCCAGTTGCCAAATAATGTCTATTATTTTGTTAAACCTACTCAAAACAGTGTTTCCTCTAAACAGAGGATTTTTGTTCTTTAAGAATATTCAGACAGATATTCACAATCTATGTGTGTTTGCAAGGTTGTTATGAAGACTTCCTGCTGCATTCACAAACCAGTGATAAAACCATTAATTCAGTCCTCACTTCACTCATCTTACATCAGGGGATATATCTAAGAAAGAAAATACCAAGACACTTTAACCACTGAAAACTGACTGGGGTGGTGATGCTGATTTGATATAAAGGCAGTCCTGAAAAAAATTGATCTCCAGCAGTGTTTTCATGGGTGATAGGATAAAATGGTAGGTACATAGTTTGGCAGGGGCATATTGTGTGTTAGTTTTGGGTTTGTTTGGGTTTGGGTTTTTTGGTTTTTTTTTTTTTTTTTTTGGTTTTTTTTGGTTTTTTTTTTTTTTGTTGTTGTTTTTTTAATGAAAGAATTGATCAATGGGTTGTTTGAGAAAATGAATAATATTCTTGGGCTGATATAAATCTTGATATATATTGGACATATGAGTTAACAATCACTACAAAATGGTGGGCTAGACATAGATGTCCCTATACTTCATTAGGAAATGGTTGATGATTTGTCTTAAAATGAGCAGGAACAAAAATAGAATATAGTGGGAACAATCATACAGCATAGTCACAGTCTAGTTCATCCTAATATACGGCACTATTAAAATATGGTATAGTTGAAACTCATTTGTTCTTATCACCTTACCCATGGCATCATTCTTGATTTTAATAACCACGAGGTTATGCTATTCAAGGCAGAGCTGTAAAACAGTATTTGAAGAAATCTTTCCTTCATTTTCCTTCTTTCCTCCTGAAGCAACCACTGAATCTTATAGAGATAAATGGGTTTTTTACAAGTTTTTTTAGATGATGGGTGTCAGTTTGTACTTATTCTGATCCTTTCCCTGCTCACTGGCTGCCCAAAATATCCTTCAATCTTGTTTTTTTTTGTTAGCTAGATTTATAGTCTTCTCTAAAATAAAAAGTATTTTTCCAAAACATGGCTTTTCAAGACAACTTCTATTACTTATACATGCAGAATATTTTTCAGGAATGTATGTAAGGTTTTTATTTCTTTACATCTTTAGTCACTATCTGCACATAAATAGTCATATAGTTGCAAAATTTTCTCTTGTATATCCAACTAATCATTCAAGAAATCTCCCTATTTGAAAGTCTTTTAGTGATTAGATCAGAAAAACTTTGGATACTAAGTAAAATTGTGATTTGAGGTATGTACTGTGGTGAAGAATGCTATGAAGCCATAGCAAGTAATTTTGCTTTCCAATAGATCATAAAATAAAAGAAATAGGGAGAAAGGAAGCTGGAGAGGGAGGGAGGGAGGAAGTGGCAAAAGGAAGGAATTGCGGCAGGAAGGAAATATTATTCAAAACGACATTAAAAATTGTGATACCTTTGAACTGTATGACGCTTCAAGAAAAACCTACAAGGAGTTAGAGCAAGGGAAGAAAGAACTGTTGTATATCTGGGGCTTGTCAGCCATCTGCTTTCAAGACACAAAGCTGTTTCATATGCTACTGTATGTGAGAGTGGGGTCCTTTGAAAGCACTCATTACCATAATAATACTGAACTTTGGATGTGTTAAGTAGGTATTACAAAGTGGATATTGTTCTTCAAATCTGACTGAATCTCCACACATAATTCTAAGCATGCAAAAAGTTCACTACATTCTGTATTTTATAATTTCTGTACCCATCCCTTTTTATTTGCTAGGGTTGTTGCAGGAAACAGAGCAAACCAACAGAAAGATTGACTGTGCAGCATTCTTAATCTGTACATGGAAAATCTAGAAAATTCTCTGAATAAACAAATGTGTCAGGGATGTTTAACACTGCTGTCTTCTCTTGAGTGAGTGTGGGCTGGCAGACTGTCCTCCTGAGGAAACGTTCAGTCTAGAGACAAAAAGAAAAAGGTTTCTGGGATTCTTCTGTTGTTGCAGACCTGCACGCAGCAGACATCCACAAGCTGCCACATGCTTTACCTCTGTGGGGTCTGTTGGAGTGAGAGCTGCTGGAGGGAGTGCAAAAGGCACCGGTTCTGCTGCAGCTGGCACTGAGCACCAGAGGAGGGACGTGGGTGACCGAGCTCCCCAGGGTACTTGTCCCTCCCTGGCAAGTTCCCAGGGCCTCGCTAGTCCTTGGTCACAGGGCTTCACAGTCCATATATCAGCAAGACAGACAGTTGAACTTCGTCTCTGTTTTGACACTGAAACATTTTGTTTCAGTGTCTAGCAGGAACAGCAGAGCACCAAATTGTAGTCTGAAGGCCAAAGTCACAAGAACCAGAAACATTTGCCCACCCATCTTTCCCTTTCTAAGTCATTGCTTCTTCACATCATACAGAAGAATACAAGATTCCCTGAGCCTGTTTGGAACCCATTGTGCTTGATAACATTAAAGCAGTTTCAATGAAATAAAATAAAATATGCACTATCTGACCACTGTAAGTAAAAACATTACAACAAACCATGTTTTTTTAAGTTTAAATATACATGAAAGTATCATTTCTCAAAAGCATAAAAGTAGGAGTAATAAAATCATGTCACCAGAGGGAACTACCTCCCAGGATATTGTTTGCACATACAGCAGGACACTCAGAAGCAAATCTGATAAGAAAAAATAGATTACTGTAGAGATTTTATTGTAAACTAGTCCGCACAAAGCAGACTGATCCCCTGTTGTATTTTTTTAACCTTATGAGTTCATAAATAAATAAAAATTTAACTCGCAAATGAGATTGTTATTGATTGAAATGAGATTGAAAAGTTCAAGCTAACAGTGCAAGGAAGACACCAAACCCCGATAATGTTCTGGAACACTTGTGAGAGAAGATCCATGCACTTATATTCTGCTAACACCAGCTAAATGGGCTCTCACAAGCCACACTGGATCAGGTATCATTTCTCATGACCAGAATATTATAGAAACCATAGGCAATAGTTTTCTCCACTTTGCATGTGGTTCATAAATGTATGCACAGATACCTTGTCTATTTTAGGATGTCCCCTATGGGACCTGGCAAATGTTCAGGAAATATTACAGTGAACTTTTTTTGTTTTCACCATCTTTCCTAGGTCTTGAACCCTAAAAAAATAGTTGGCTAAGGGGACTTTTATCTGATCCTGGAAGACCAACACATTTATATTCTTCTATAAACAGATGAAACACTTAATTGACTTGCATAAAAATTTGAAATGGAAGCTTAAATGTTCCTTTTGCATTTGAGTCAATGATTTTAAGATTTAATGACTGGTTATAGATACATGTTTTTTCTGGTTAACATGCTTTTCCCCCTCTGGTTCATTTACTTTTATAGCAACCTTCTTTGCTTCTTAACAGTGACAATATAGAACAGAATACATCATCACAAATGCTAACATTATGATTCTATACATTTCACATACATAGCACCTTAGAATACAAGACACTGATAAAGTCACTTCCAACTCATTTTTTATCATACAGAACTTTAATGGGATAAAACCACTTGAAATAAAGGAGAACTTAGGGGTGTTGGTTCACTGTTACTGAGAACGCTTATTCTACCACAAAGCATTGAAAATCAAATGTATAAATAAGGAAAGAAAGTCTAGCTTTAAATTTTTTATTGAGAGCCTTCAAAATTCTGAGATAGAATATCCTCTGTGAATATTTCTTGCATACAAATACGTATACAAGATATGCCTGAGAGAAAAATGGGGACCTATAATAAACCCTTTTTATGAGTGCTCTTGAATTGTTGGGTCACATCATAGGAGAGACAGTGCTGTTCAAAGAATATAAATTGCAGGAAAATTGATATTATTTGTCCTTCTTCCCCATTGTAACTTTTACTCTATATTTATTACTGTGAATTAGAATTTTTGAGTGAAATCCAATCAGTATAGGAGGATCTCAAATGGGCTTTCAAGCTTTTAATGAACTGATCAGAATGAGTTTAACAAATCCTTCATCTGCACAGAGCCTCTGATTACAATGAAACTATTCCAGCACATCCCTGGGGTATGACAGACTCTTTGAGCAACAAAAATTAATCTGCTTGAATAAACTGCAGACACAATGATCTGCTTCAACGACAACTGTGTTTTTTGGGCTGCTTCTTGGAGTCAGTCAGATTAACTAGATGATACTTATCTAAAATGATTGCAATTTACCAACCTTAAATTTCAAATAGGCATCAAATGTGTAGGGAACTGAGTAGAGTTAATTCATATTCCTGTGCTCCCTGTTTTAGACCAGACAAAGTTCTCTATCCTTCCTTAAAGTGCTCATAAGATGTCTCTATATTTTGCCAGCTTATATATTTTTCTGGAGTACAATACATCTGCAAAAGAGATGAGCAATGACTCCTGTCTGTTGAAGTTATATAGTAAATATAACTACTATACTACTATAAATTTTAAAAAACAGAGTAAATCTCATTTTATTGGCTCTCTCTGTATAGCCTTCAAAATTATATATGCTCACAGATAATAAATAGAGGAACAAGTAAAAATTTGTGTGAAGATTGAGAACATTTTTAATTTACAGCAAATTTTAAGGGGTTCATTTGGCTTAAGAGCAAGGCTTGCTCCTGGATGCATCAGGCAGAGAGGAAATTAGAATCTGCTCTTTCCAATGCACACTTCATGAAGTTTATTCACTTTTTCATAGAAACATAGAATCATTTATGTTGGAAAAGACTTTTAAGATCATCAAGTTTTATTGTTAATCTGGCACTGCCAAGGCCACTGCTATGTCCCTGATTGCAACATATATGTGTCTCTTAAATACATCCATCAACTGTACTAATGAGAAATACCTATTTTAGGGAATAACTGTTTTCAAGACAGTCAGACAATTTAGCCAGTGCAAATTATAAATAACGCTTTTCTGTGATAATAATAATTTATATTCTGAGAACTTCACAACCATTCATTCTTATCTCTAGGTTTAATCTGTTAAATCCTGCAAGATATGTATTCCTGAAAAATGATCTTGATTTTAGTAGGATTTTGTTTCCTGACTGAGAGTTTTGGGGATATAGACATGTCATGAATTCAAGCATTGAGGCAGATGGAAGCGCTTGAGTCCTGGATCTAGCTACCTAAACCCTATCTACCACAGAAGACAAAGAGGTAGGTTCTGAATATGGGTAGCAGAACCAGAACATGTTCAAAAACACTCTCTCTGCAGAGAGATGCCTGTGAGATGGGAACAAATCTCAGAAAAGCAAAACCTCCATCTTCTGTAAAATAGCTGAACTGGTGATAGGCATCCTTTTAAAAGGCTTCATCTCACTGCTTCTGACAATCTGCCTCTGATTTGAGAAGAAAAATGCGATCAGACGCAACACTGATGAACCCTGTAGTATGCAATTTTCCGTACAATATAAAAAGGAAAGAAAGGAAGCTCAAAAGAAGTTAATTAATAAGACTCATTCCTTTTCTTTATTTTTGATTTTCTATAAGAGAATCGGAGGTGTGCCTATATATTTATTCAACTTTGACACAAAAGTAAATAATATTAGTCTCTGCATGCATATGTTAAATTCATACAATCTTTAATCTCAACTTTCTCCTTACAGGTAATTGTGAAAGAAATCTTGTATATCCAGAAATGAAGGAATGAACTTTCAGATGTCTGTATCTTGAAAGCACAAGAAACTCTTTGGATGTTTTCCATTGTTTTCACCATTACTGTGTTGGTTCTGAGTATTGCCCCTGGCCAACAGTAAAAAGTAGTGAACTGTAAAATCACAGGATTCCCAGCATTCAAAGCTATCCTGTCTCTCTGTAACGTCACTTTATCTTCAAGGGAATCTATGGCTCCCTGTGGGTTACTACCATCAGCAAACTTAGTGTGCACTCAGCTTCTGTGTCCAGGTCATTGATAAAAACATGGAGAAGTTGGCCCAAAAACTGATCCCTGAGGATCCCCACTAGAAACAAACCAGCAGCCAAACATTGCCTCAATACGTCCAAGTCTTCATGCCTAGCCCTTCAGGCAGTTTACCCATCATGTTTGTGAACCTTTCCTTCTGTGTGAGGGATATTTGGTCCAGAAGGACACTGTGAAAACCTTACACTATTGAAAACTGACTTAAGGCTAAGAAATATAAAATAAATGCCCAAATATCTCTGAGTTTTAGCTTGAGGACTCATATGCTCTTTTATTTTTCTGATGCACCTGCAAGGTAATTGAAGGAACCAATTTTCAGCATGCGCTACCTTTTTGATGAATTTAATAATTTCTTAGAAACAGCCTCCACTAGCTATTTCCTATGAGTCTTGTACCATGATAGCATGTGGTCTTCCTGAATTTCAGAACACATGTATCCATTGCTGATACAGAACACAAAACTAATTTCCTTCTATCGTCACTGCTTTTTCAGAAAAAATTATGTATATCTTTATATTATGCTTCAATTCCTTGTTGCATAAATAAAATTAAATCTTTTTTATGATAGCCAGAGATTAAGTCGTAGTCAGAGATTAAATGAAAATAAGTTCCAAAAGCAAGAATTCTTTGTTAAATAAATTTCTGATTACCTACACATGTTTCCAGGACTAATAAAATAAAATTCCTTCCTTTCTGTCACTAATCCAAAATAAACCAAACAACAACAGCAAAAAAACTGTTTCCAACATTATTTAATACCTAGAAAAGAATTTTAGTGTTACTGTGAATGCATGATAGGTAATTTCAGCCTTTTAAAAAATATGATTCAGAACAAACTCTAAAAAATTTGTTACTAATCCAACAGCTGAATCAGTTGAACAGGCTGAAAATGTCAACAGACCAATTCTTCTCACAGAGGTCAGGACTTCTGTTTTCATAAGGATCTGAAGATTATGCTGGGGGAAAATAATGCAGTCATATTTTTTTGAACTTAGTAAAGGACTTGATATTGTCTTGTATATATTATCTAATTTGTGTTTCAAATAGAATTTAAGATTTGCTAGGGAATGGGATTGGGGAATTTAACTAAAACTGACTCACCATCAGGTTTTTTGTGGATTTTCCAGTCCAATAAATATTTGTTACTCTTTGAAACCACCTCCAGCTAGCTGCAGTGTCATATCACTGTTGAGTAAGAAATGACACAGACTCACCAGAAGGCTAATTGGCATAGAATGCTGTTTACTTCAGACTGCTCCTTTTTATACATTGTTCTACTACAGGTAGACTTGATTGGTAATTCAGTTAACACATTTCACCTGATTGGCTAATTAACAAGACACCCTTTATAAACAATCTTTCATAAAAACAAGAAAATAGAGAGTAGGAAAAACAACACCTGCAGGTTGTTTATAATAATTAAGCTATCATTTGTTTATCTTCAACTCCCTAAAGTCTCCCAGGCCAATTCTGGGAAAATTTATCTAGTTTTCTCACTCTCTGACCAGGCTGTGACGTCCACATTGTCACACATCAGAGATGAGGGGATTATTGCTTAGTACAGAACAAGAAGTACATACAAAAGTAATCATACATTGGTTGCTAATTCTGAAGGATCGAACTATGCAGACAGTTATACAAACATATTTTTTAAACATATTTGAGAAAAACAGAAAATTCAACACCAGCATATAATTTTTTTGCATTATCAGAATTAAGTGTGGCCTCTGGGGCTATATTGCACAGAAAATATTAACACTGTGTTTCAGGAATATTTATCTTGAATATCATGGTAGGCTAAATTATGGCCCAGATTTTAAAGCATGTTGGTTCAATTTAATTATAGTGGTTTACTATATTATATATGAAGTAACACAATGCAACAGAGCAAGAATGCAAAGAAACTACCACAGTTTGTGCTTGTACAACACGGATGTTAAATAACAGTGGGCAAACTTCAGGTACATGTTCATGTTATTCATAACCTATTTTCATAACTGCTGGTCTCTTACCATTCTGTATCCCTTGACATTACTCATGTCAAATCACCAGAATGTCTGGCATTATTTATGTCAAATCGTCAGACTGTCTGACATGTTGTTTTGTAGTCTGACATGAGGATGTTGTGAAATAATGAGCTGTTGAAGAAAACAATATTTGTCTTGGCAAACTGGAATCACTTCAAATATAGATATCATGTAAGGATCATACAAGAATAATGTATGGAAAATGGTGTATTTCTATAGTCTCACGTTTTCTTTTGCAGGAACTCTGAAGTGTGTTAGTCACAATCTGAGTGGATGTTGAATTGTTGAAGCTTCTTAGCCCTCCTTCTGCTAAAATCCCCCACCTGAATCCCAAGTGTGCTGTCACATGTCATACTAGACAGGCTGAATATCCATTTTGTGTTGAAATCTATATGTAATTCCATTATGCAATCTTATATAGTTCTAAATTGACAACAGAAATGTCAAACATTGTTAAGTGCAGCAGATCTCTTTCCAGAATCGGAAACTTTTGGCACAAGGAACTCAGTGTATACAAAACAGTATATTTCAAGTTTCTTTAAGCCAAGGGAAGCATACCTGTGAACTGAGAAAGAGAAAGGTAAAAGAGTTTTAAATCCATATATGACTTTATTTTAAAATACATGACTCTTTAGTAACTTCTCAGCAGAAAAACTGGCTTGGTAAAAAGGCTTTGGGAAAGGTATTCCTTTTGATTGGCATATTACAGCAATCTTGAGAGTAAAGCTTCTAGGTTAACTAATGGGAGGTCAGAGTGCTTTTTCATTATATGAGAGCATTACTTTGTTTCTTTCTCATGAAAGAAAAATGCAACTTCTTTTTATGAAAATACACATATTGTGTCTATTGTTATGCTAAAATGTAAAAATTGTTCTAGTAGTGGGCATTCTTAAAAGGCTATATGCTGGTTTAAATTTTAGCCTTCCATTTCAGGAGGAACCTTGGAAAAAGAACCAACTCACTGAACCTCTGAAAAACTTCAGTCCCTTAGTTTCAGCTTGATATAAAATCTACTGTCCTCAGGGGAAGTCTATATTCAACAAAAGTTTTGGACAACTTATTGGGCTTGAGGTCAGCCCATTGAAAAAAAAATCATGGGTTTAACTTAACTCTTATTTTTATTTAGTTCTTACTTTTATTCAGGTAATTTACACTCCATTGAAAACATGACTTTTTGGGACATCAGTCTTATATGTTATATCAATCTTATATATGTCCATTTTCTCATCTTCACTTCTTATATTGCCCAGCAGGACATTGATAATATAGAAAATAAGACTGTACTTCAGTCACCTACATCATAAATAACTGCTGAATATATATATTCCTGCACAATCTTTGTTCAATCTAATATGAACTTCGAATGCAAAAACCACAAGCTAGTTAATGATAATTAATTGACCTGAAACACATATCAGTTAATTTCTGTATCATTTAATATATATATAAATTTTACCTCATTTACTCGCTTGGAGGATGTTTCATTCTGCGAGAACCATCTGTGCCAAAGTGCCTGGGCCACCTTCCATAGTCCTCAGAGCATTAACTCACACAGCTCAGCTAAGCCATCAGGGCTTCCATTATTGCGCACTATCAAACGAGTAAAAAATGAGACACTTCTTCGTCCTTGCCTTGGTGAAAGACAGATCAATTACCTGAGTCATTCCATTGCTCAAAGCTATAGTCAGGGCATTATGCTTATATTTTTCACTCTTAATAAAACCCTGAAACCCGAAACTCAGTATTGTTGCTGTGAACTTGTACCAATGTACTAATATTGATTTTTAAAAACCCTTGCTATTTCTGAAGGAAAAAAAGAAGTTTAAAACCCATTTGTTTTGTCTCAATATGCATCTAATTAAATTTTTAGTAGTCACAATGTGTCATGGACTTGAAGCATTTTCAACTGTATTGTCAGCTTGTTGAAATCTTCAAGTCTAGAATACTTTTTTAAAAATACTTTTCATTTCAGATAATATTTAATATTTAAGATTAATTTTAGAAATTATTTGCTGAGGATCTTTGTATTGAACTATGTACTTATTTGATTTTAGAAGCTCCTTCAGACTTTTTCACAATAGAAGTGAATTAGTGACTTAGAGAAATCATGTAAAACCTCATTATTAACTCACTGAGAACGCTTATTGTGGGAGAAGTGTGTTTGACACTCTTTCAGTGGGGACTGTTTTGGAATAAACAAGTGTTACCTAGTTTGGTAGGAACCAATGATATAAAAATGGTCCTATACCCAAACAGCCATTATAACTATAAGCAATTAGCTTTCAATTTAATTTAGGTTCACCAAATTCTTGAGTGTGACCAGACAAAATTAACAACAATGTTATTGCCAGGAGTGAAGTCTGCCTGCTGATCACATTATGAAAATAGTGCAGTGCCTGTGTGCAGGACAGTAATCATTTTATACATGTTGCACAAAAAGTCAGGTTCTTATACATTTTTCCTAAAACTTTGAATTTAGAGAAATGTATATTTCCAGGTAAAACAGCATATTTGCCTTTACCAGTAATTAAGAAAAAATGATATTTCTCTTATTAGTTACCATTTTAAGTGACTAATATTTCTTGTCCATGCTGTTACATAATTGTCTGGATTACTTAATTCAAAATACACAAAGTCATCATAAAAAAACTATATAAAACCCTTTCTGGAAAAGGAAAATGACAAACCCAGTTGCTAACTTTGAAATTAATGAAATACATGTTTTTGGAAAAGCACAAACCTGTTATAAGTTATCTCACCTACTTCCAGATTTTGCACAACTTCCTTGATTTTTCTCTCACATGTTTATTCCTTCTTGCCTGAAAAGCGTATTGCTTAAATATCATAATGATTGATACCTTCTTGTAGCCTAACATCTACCGCACATAGGGGTAAAGTACATATCATAAATCTAGATTAAATATTGAAACATTATAATCTGTAAATGTTAGTCTACATGATTTTGGAATATAATATCTTTATAAAATTTCCTGTGTACGTTACTTTGAATCCAGTGCCACTTGAAAATGCACTTAGATCACAAGAGTATTTCAGCACTTACTGTTTAAGTAATTTCAAGAGTTTCAATACAAACAAAAACTTATCACGCAATAGAGTATCTATGAAAAACCCATTTCATATCTTTATGATATGGATATCTTTATAAACTTTAGGGAATTTACTGTATAAACTTTTAAATAAATTCTAGGAGCTTCCTCTCCCCAACTGGATCAGGGTCTTCCTTTTCCTTCTGAGAAGTGTTGGCATGTTTCAAGCTGGAATAACACCTTTAACACATTGTCCTTTGAGAAGGTAGCAGTGAATGTCCTTATTAATTTATCTTCTTTTCCTTTTTCTTCCAAGGAGAGAAAAAAAAGACAAGGGGAAGCAAGGTAGTCTCTATGGACCTGAGAAGTCTCTGAATATGGGAAGTGTAAGTAGAACAAAACTTGATCTGAAATGCAAATGTGGTACATAATATACAGCAATTGTTGCAAACAGGGATTTGCAATAGGAAAATAGCAATAGGAAACCTGCTCCCATTTCTTGCTAACAAAAAACATACAATCATCTGCAAAATATTGTTTTCTCAATGGCCTACAGAATATATTTTATAAAATCTATTTTAAAAAGTGAATTGTGAAAAAACCACTTCCCCTTTTTGTCGCGATCCATTCTACGAACAGGATTCGCGATGGTTCGTTAACTGATCTCACAGTGCAAAAAACCAACACAGAAAGGGCATTGCAGTAATAATCAAAAAGGAATGCACCTTTATTGAAATGACCACAGCAAATGTGTTAGGGGAACTGGGGAAAAGGAAAGAATAGGGGAAAGAGAGGGAGGAAGAGAAGGAAGGTATATAGCTATCAAGTGTAGAAAGATGAAGTCCTTCAAAGTCCAGTCAACAAGAGTTTGCCTGGTCATGTCAGGGGAGATCTCAAAATACACTGGTTAACTCAAGGTTCTTGATGGTCCTTTTTGGGGGAGTGGGGAAACAGGTCGTGAAATGGCTGAGGGTAATCAGATAAAATAAAGAATAATCTATTGAAATTGCTGAAGAGAAAGAAGGCATTGAAGACGGGTACAAACAGTCCATATTCTCAGCAGTAGGCAAGAACCATTGTCTTCTTGGTCCAATGGTCACACCTGCAGGCAAACATCTCACTTTGGTCAGCTCACCTCCCCACACACACCTCCCCTGTGTTAGTGGTTTCAGGCTCAGTCCTTGGCGGGAGGGGGAGCTCCTCCATTTATGGATTTCATGGCTCAATCCTTGAGGGAGAGGCTTCTCCCATTTTAGTTCATCTGTCATAGTGGTTGCAAAACAGATTAAGGGTCTTCTGCGGGGACCACCAGAGGTTACTCCAGAAAAGTCAGCCAAGCCGAGAGGTAGGGAAATTCCAGGGCTATTGTTGCAAAAGCAGGTGCTGGCTAAGTAGGCCAAGGTGGCCCTTCTTCTTCCACTAGACTCAGTGTTCCATAGCAGAAAACACACCTGCAAACAATAGCTTGGCAGGCCAGAAACTCTGCTCAGGCCTCAAAATTATTTGGCATTCATCCATAACCGGCAGGCCAGAAATTCCGACTGGGGTACTGATATCTGTCCTTGAGACAGTTGTGAGGCAAAATGAGAGGAACTTCAGACCATCTGTCACACTTTTAAAACGAGAAATTTTTACAGACATTCTGTGAACTAACCTCTCTAATTTAACGTAGACTTCAGCTTTTATATCAAGACATCATATTTGGTTAGGATGGTGATTTCCAAAAGCCAGAAAATCCCAGCATTTAAAATTCAGTACTCAATCTATGTTTCTTTATGAAATTCTGTTTCCTATATTTTACTCTATTTCACTAATACTGCCCAATTCTTCTGCTGAATATTTCTGTTTGTTCCGCTTCTATTGGATTATGCATGGGCTTTTCTCTGAAAACAAGAAGGAAAAGTGCAGTTGCTGCTATCTCCATACTCTGCCGTTCGCACATCCACTAATTCTTGATTACACAAATGCTAAACCCTCTCCATGAGCTACTGGGTCAGCTTGCTAACTTCCTTATGTTCTCTAAGTACCTTCTTAGGTACACACTTCTACAGTATGACTTCTTTTTTGTAAGACCAGAATCTAAAATTAGAATTTTACATCACTGCATTTAAAATATCTGTTAATTTAACTGTCTTTGTGTCAAAATTTTTGTATAGAATTAGATTTGATTTCAAAAATTAGCAGAATATTTTCAGTTGGTTAGTTGGTGGTTTTTTTTGCTTGTTTGGTTTGTGTTGCTTTTTTATCTTGGAATTTGATCGTAGGGATAGTGGAAAACAAAAAGGCTGATAAACTTTATTTTGAAAGAAAACTGTGTTTGCTTTGTCTAAATGAAAAACACATTGTCCTGGTTTAGGGCAAATTTGGGAGAAAACTTCTAAAGGGATTCCTCTAGAAAGCAGATTCAAGTGGCCCTCTCCCCCAACCAGTTCTGGAAAATAGTTCTTTGGAGAAAAGTGGAAAAAGCCCTGTTTATTTAACAGACAAAGCATTCATCAGCACAAAAAAAAGAGAACAATATTAATCAATAAAACCTCTCGCCGCTCTGAAGAGATGACAAACTCAGAAAGTTCCCTTGGTGGGCTGTAGCTCAGCTCCCTCAGTTTCTTATCAGCCCCTCCAGTGCTGGAAATGTCACGGCCCAGGCCCAGCCTGCTGGCCACAGGTTCCTGGTGCTCTTCTGGGTTTTCAGTCCAGAGCAGGTTTAAACAGGTCCAAGAAAAGAAAAACCACAGTCCAGGGAACTCTTCCCTAAGCTTCTTTTAGCTAGCTAAAAACTAAAAAGCAAAGGAGAGCTCTGTCCCGCTGTCTGTCCAGAGATAACACAGTCCAGGAGCAGGAATGTGGAGGAATGAGTGCAGTTTCTGATAACAAATTCCAAGTTTCTTCTCTCCTCCACTTTGCCCTTAGAACCAATCTTAAAGGTGCAAAACTTATTTTTGGGCTAAACAGATTAATAGGACTACAATTCATCATCATAAAGTAATCCCAAGACACATATGTAATTTGAACTATTTTAACTGAGTTTGTCTAAGACCCCCAAAGTTATATAGTTTGATAACCTGTTTGTTTTAGAAGTGTGAAACTTAAATATGACCTGTACGGTCTACTAACTCCAGATACTCCACGCATTATCTTCAATTACCAGTATTCCTCTTTCTAAGCTTCATATAATATCTAAGTTTTGCTACAAAATTTTCTCTACCAAACAAAAACAAAAAACAATTTTATCTTTCAGTGAAATTCAAATTATTTAATGAAGCACAGAAAAAAGCTGATTTTTTTATTGAAGTGTATATAATTACTTATGCCAATTAAAAAACCATTTTGTAAAAATTAAAACATTTCATTTGCAAGAATTTGCTGTTAAATACTTTTATTACCTAAACTGTGTTTTATGTGTAATCAAAGGTAACTTTTAATCAAAACTCAAGTGAATTTATCTTGTAAATGTGCTTTTCTCACTAAAACTCTATTGTTTAGTAGCTGTAAACAGTCTTTTCCAGTTCTAAGTTAAACCAAGGCTCATATGCCTTGCATTATTCTTTTGCCTAATTCCGTTAGCATACTGTTTGAAGTCAAATATCTAATTAAAGATAAGAGGGTAGAATGAAACAAAACACATGCTGTGTTTCTGTGTGAGAAATCAGAACACAGCAGCTTGTGGGATTCAGTCCAAAATGGTTGTCTTCATTTTCAAATTTGATCGCTTTCACTCTTATGTAAAGAGTCTTCAATGTGATTTTTCTTGACTGCATAGACTAGTTCTTAGTTGCAGCATACCAAAACAAAATCTCTACAACCAAAGTGACAGAGATCCCGTTGTATTTTCATGACATACAGTTGTGCAACATGCAAACCGTTACCTTCGAAAATATCACTTTTCTTTATCTAGAAAATTGGTAACTATTACTCAGAATAAGCAAGGTAGTATTTGTTTCCTTACTGAATTCAGTGGAGTCTGAATTTTACCCACAGATGACCTGTAAATTGCAAGAAAAGCATTTCTTGGCTTTGGCCAGATAAAGGGTGTAGCCACCCTATTTGCACTTTCTAGAGTGAAATACATGACCTGTAGCAGCTAATTGAGACGCCCATGGGTGTACCTTTCTCCCTTTCTCCCTTCCCCCCTTATTCCTTCTCACCCTAGTCAGATAAAGGCTGCATCCATCCTGATCGTATTCTCAACTGTAACTGTCATAAATTACAGCCATTTCAGACTGATTTCTTTTCACTTAGACTGATAAACCAGGTATATATATGAGGATTTCCAGATCTCAAACATTGTCCTAACAGATTCAATTTTGATAATCATTATGCAATATTATCTTCAAGAAACTATTTTGTATAAAGTGTTTTACTAAGGTTTAACATAAAATAAGGAAATGCTTTAGACATAAAAAAATAGATTATTATATTTGGAACACAGTGAAAAAATTAAGACATGAAATCAAATGAGCCAAAAAAATTTAGAAGTCACATTCTCTTTCCTTCATACTACACTCGTTAGAAGAAAAGTCTAAACAACGTTATACTATTAAGCTATTACTTCCAGTGAATACAGTTTCTCTTAGTTGAATTTATTTTCCTGGAAGTTAGTAACGCCAAAAATGTAGCTACTAAAAAAATCTATGCTGGTAGATTTAGATACTGAGCAGATCAGCTGGAGTTAGATAGAAAAGGAAGACTTTGAGTCAAATTAAGCTATTTACTTTATAAGATCAGTTTACTTGTCAAAGAATTCACAAGTTTGTTTCTATTTATGTTTTTGTGATTTAAAACAATTAACATAGATTTTCTTCTCTATGTGGCAGTTCAAAGCACTGAGTTTGCAGAAATTAAGCACATGATTTACATCACCTCCAAAAGTCCTGGGGGGAAAAAAGAAACTTATTTAGATAACTGAGTTTTCAGATGTCAAGTTACCTGAATATTACTTCCTTAGTTGTTAAATACCTTGCATCATCACAATTCAGTAGTCGTGTCTAGGTGGAATCACACCTTCATGAATAAGGTATGTTTGCACTATGTGTTTTTTTTCCTTTTCAAAAGAAAAAGATATGATTGATTAGAAGCTGATGATGCAAAACTAGCATTAACACCTGGGAGATTTTCATTATTACAATTGCTGCTTCTTAATTCTCTTCCTGAAAGTCACCTCAAAGTTGAATTGAACTTGAGCCTGGGTACTTTGCACACAATATTTTTATGCTGGGCTAAGGGCTCATTCAACACCTGCGTATAATTCTACTTATATTTTTTTTATTTACTCAATTTATGTCATTTTCTAGAAAGACTATGAGGAAAAAGCAGCTTGGGAGTCCCATAGGACAGTCAATCCCTAGGATATCATGGCTCATGTTAAAGAGACAATGTATTGTTCTAATCAATTTCTGAATTATAAAAGCATTTCTCAAGGATGAAACATTTTATGCTTTGAACTGCCAGACATTTTTATTATGCTGTGTGAATTCTCACACTTTAAATTTACTCTAAAGAAATCATGTCTGAAAATCATCTCTTGTTTGCATGTGAAATCTAACATTATGTTTACCCACAGATGGGATGGATTGCACACTGATTTCTACTGCAGCTCTGTCACCATCTTTCAACAGTAAAAACATTTATCGTTGGGGGCAAAATTCTTCTTCCCAGAAAACTAAGCAAGAAAAAAAACATTGGTAGGAGGATCTCTGCTTCAGTTTTGCAGGGTTTATGGCCCTTGTCAGACCCAGGATGGTGAAGATGCTGGGATCTCTACAGAAATGAGTAGTCAGAGATGGGAATGAATCAAAACCAGAGTATTATGAAAATAATAATAATAATATTATTGTTCAATCTAATATTCTAAACAAAACTGAAAAAATAACAATAATAACAAACAGAGGCAGTGCCTAAATTTTTATCATTGATTTTATCTTTGACTTTCTAAGAAAGCAGAGTACTTTCAGAACTGTATTTGATTCACATTGCTGGGCTCTGATCCATTGATTTCAGGAACTGGTGATAGACACAATAAGCCTTTGATGCATGCTGAGTAAGAGGATTTTTAATCTATTTTTTTCAGATCAGTGCAAAATTTATCTTACAAATGTTTTCAGATTCTTCATCATATTTAGCTCTCTAAAACTAGGGGTACATATTATTCAGTTTTAAACATTCATCACAAAGCTGGCATAAAGCACTTTTCCCTGAACTTGTTTTCTTACCTTTGCCAACTCTTAAGGTTGTAGCCAGAGTCAGACCTAGATCTCAGAAGAATAAAACAAAGGACTTGCTGATGTGACTAAACCACATCTTGCTCATAAGCAAGGCCATTTAAAGGCAACTCTGCATAACAAATCAGGAGCAGCTCGCTCTGATCTTCCAGTCTGGCCAGCCAGCATTAGACATAGAGATAAAGCATTTTCTGAAGCTTAGTTGAGTTTCCAGAACCCCACAGTGAAGATGTTGGCTTCAGACAGCAGCAGTACAAGTCAGAATTGCATTTATGCCAGCCAGGAACTGCTGTGTGCCCAAGGGACTTAGCTACACCCAGCTGTGTAAATGGATCCAAATTAAAGTAAAAAAAAAAACCAGCCAACTAAGTTGTCATAAAATTTTCATTAAAGAAATATATAATTCTTCATTAAATCCTTGGCTTCCTATTTATAATTAGAGATGTGTGGGTAAGTAGAATAATTTGAACATTTGCAGCTGAGTTATTCCAGGTGTTATTGAACTAATATGATGTTACTGACATGTAGCATATTGCTTACTGTCCCTCAGGAATTTCATGGAGAAAATATGTTGTATCTCTGAGGCCAATAAGATGGGCAGAACATTTTAATGAAAAAAATGAACAGTTTTAAGTAGCATTTTAACACCATAATCTAAACTATACTCCTGCATTTTATGAACAAAAACACTTTACTGCTGTGAGACAGAAAATATAACTAGGATATTTGAATAGTGGAGGTTTTGCCAAATACCAAAAATATAAAATGATGCAGGTGAATGGGAATCTGGATGGAAGGAATACAGGCCCAGGGAGAAATACTCTTAGCAAGGAACATCCAACCTGTTCACAAAGAGCCTGCCAGCTATAGGCCTTCATAAATGCCTTTAATTTATTAAGCAGTATAAGAGGTTTGCAACTGGAGAGAGATTAAAAGAACTAATGCATGTTTTGTTCTTGGTCTGGGGGATGATGAAAACTCAAGGAGAAGTCACAAGTCCTGAAGGAAGCTACAGTGGCTTCAGTGCAGTGCTGCTGGTGTGCCATTCTTGAAAAGTATTAAATTTTGAAGCACTGCTGGCATCAAAATGCAGGAATTATTATTTGGTGATATTTCACAGCAATAATATCTGATCAACAGTTGGGTAAAGTTTATTTGAGGAGCTATGGACAAAATGTGTAAGGACAGGATTTTTTCATTAAGAGAAAAAAAAATTTAAAAAGAGGGGTTGAATCTGAAAAAATCTGCTGCCACAAATCATTGTAATTGCCACATATGCAAGTTCCCAAAGCATAATTATATTTATATATTTCTCAACTTCCCCTGGGAGTATTTTGGATTTTCATCATTAGTGGTAAATGAAATATTACACTACCAATTTGTAAGCCTAAGAAACCACCATGGTTCTTTGAACAGGGTCCTAAGTTCATGTTCCTGCTACATCTTGACAAGAGATCAAGAATGGATTCTTGGTGAAAAATATGCACTGCACACACCCCTGCCTTCACATGCTTTTTCTGAGAAAAAAGACAGAAGAAATTTCATTAATCAGAAAAGGTCTCCAAAAGAGTTTCTTGTCATTCTAATTTGACAACAGCGGTAGAAAAAGACTGATCCCAACAAAAAAGTGAATATCAGACAAGCTTCTGTTTCCATGGTCTGGTGTCTGTATTTCAAACCAAAAAATATAAAGTAAAAACTGTCTTGTACTTCTTTGAATTGAGAAATCACATAGTCAGAACAAAACCAGTACAAATTATATCCTCTATGGATTAAGCATACAGACTTAGTAATGGATAGATTAAAGGCAGCTATGATCTCCCATTATTAAAATATTCCCAATTCCGGTCATGTACTGTTAAATGCTTATGTGCCAACCTCATTGTAAGGATTTTAGTGTCAAACAGACTACTTAGCAACACATCCAAATTTTCTTTACTCCTTTTACAGAATTTACAAAGAAATGAAGGTATCTACTGTTAAAATGGTCAAAACAGTTATGGATGATAAATGTTGTTATTTCAAAATAGGGAAATTTAGAGAAATGTGTCAGTTTCTATTAAAATGTCAGTGGGAAGCCTGGGAATTCAGAGAAGAAAAAAACAAAATGAAACAAAAACTGCAGGATCTCTGTAGGCAGTACTTATACACATGAGAAATAAACAACATGAATCCATGCTCCTACTGTCAGTTAACTGTAATAAGAAGTGATTCACTCTCTGAATCCCACATAAGTACCAATGTTATCAGTGCATTTGTTATTCCAGGAGTTACTTCTCTCTTCTTTATTAAAAAAAAAATACAATACATGTTAAGTAATCTCATTTTTTACACAATTGAATTTCTAAAGCATAATACCCTAATCTTTTACCTCCTTTGTCCAAGCCTGAACAATACAGCTACACGAGACAGGGAAAGAAAGGGTGAAAGTCAACAACTAGCAGCTTCTAGGTAGAGCTGTTATACTACTTAGCCCAGCATGCGTTCCTGCAAAGTGCACATTATGTGTGACCTTTGTTATAATTTCTTTTCACTTGTATCCAAGTCTATACATTCTGGTTTTGGCTCTATTCTTTAACTTTGGTCATTGTGGTTTGTTCTTGGCTGAATGCCAGGTGCCCACAAAGCCAGCCTATATCTCCCTCTTTATCAGGAAGCAAGAGGAGAAAATAAAGATCAAGATAAAGACAGTTTAATAAAGTAAAAGCAAAGGTCATGCCTGCAGAAGCAAAGGCATGCTACTATTTTCTACTTCCCATCAGCTGAGGATGGCTAGCACCTGCCCTTCCACATTTCCCTTGGCTTTCATTGCTGAACAGACTTCATACAGGATGGAATATCTCTGTCATCAGTTTGGCTCCTCTGTCCTGGCTATGTCACCTCCCAGAATCTTACCCACTCCAGCCCACTGCCCAGTGTGGGAATGCTGGAACAATGGCCTTGATGCAGGGCCAGATCCATTCAACAACAGCCAAAACACTGGTATGTTACAGACACCTTTCAAGCTGTAACACAAAAACTAAATGTGGTTGTTTATTTTTTTTTTCTCTTCACTGCTTTTACTTCACTTTTTATGCTTAATCCTAGTGGGTCCCAGTCAAAGATCAAGGCATAACCTTTGTGATTTAAGCACTCTAAAGGTAAGACAGTGTTGAGCTTAAGGTAATAAATGTTGAGGTATCTGCACTGGCTCTGTTAAATTTGAAGTATTGAGCATTTCTATCTTTATCATGTAAAGCTAAGTCACAAAAAGGTAAATATCTGATCAACACCAGTTCTTTCTTTCTTTCTTTCTTTCTTTCTTTCTTTCTTTCTTTCTTTCTTTCTTTCTTTCTTTCTTTCTTTCTTTCTTTCTTTCTTTCTTTCTTTCTTTCTTTCTTTCTTTCTTTCTTTCTTTCTTTCTTTCTTTCTTTCTTTCTTTCTTTCTTTCTTTCTTTCTTTCTTCTTCAATTTTCAACACACCATCACCCTTTTAACGTTATCCTGTAATTACATATTTCTAATGGAGAAAAAAAAGCGTATGGTAATATTTTGGTTCACGATAGGTAAAATGTTCTGTAGCCAAGACATTAATTTTAACCTCAATAAAGATTCAATATATTCAGTTTTCCTTATTTTTAATATAGGCTAATTTGCCAAATATATATTTTTTTATTCAAGCATTCTGGAGTCCATCCAAATATAATCCACAACATTAAAATATTTGCCATCACATTAAATAGAGCCAATAGTTTTTGTATATGTAAAAGTAAACTTTGAAGTTTTTCATCTTGAAATTTCTGTATGTCATCAGGAGAGTCTGTATTTTCTTTAAATGCTAAATATTTCATCTGCTCAGACATCAGATTCTGAATGATTTAGTATTTAATAGGCTTCTAAACATGTACAAAACAAAACTTATGGCCCTTTGTCAAAAAAAACCCCAATATTTCAACTTCATACAGAAAATATGACTTTTACAGAATAGTTTTAATGAAGGAGCAATCAATAAAATAAAGTTTTGAAAAGTAAAACACAACTCTGCCGTAAAATGTTTTATATGTGACATGGATCTGCTAAGTGAAAAGGCCACAGCTGTCTTTGTCCCATACTCACTAGTTTCTCAAATTTTTCTCCAGCCAAGGCAAATATCACCTAAAAAAATTATTACAAAGATAGAGAAATATTCTCAGTATTCCACAGGCATATAACTAGGAGGTGCAAACTCAGATTGTGCTATTCAATTACCAGCTTGGATCTGAGCAGTCCTTGAGAAGCGTCTCTCTCTCTCTGCATTAAGTCCACAGGAGCATTACACCGAAGGTTCTCCTGCATTAGTACTTGTTCTGGTACATTGATAACCACTGGATCCACCTTCTGGGTCCCACAAACTCTTTACAACAACAGAGATCATCAGCTAGAATAAAAATGTGTTCACTGGGTATAGCAGTGAAGTTTAATTCTGAATAATGGGAGAACAAGTATTAAAATAACAAACAAACAAAAAAGCTACTTTTCTCTCTTCTGCGGTAGGTTGAAAACATATCAGATTTAGCAGATACTTGGCATTTTGATTTTGGCATGATGAGAAGGTCCATTGTATGAATGAATTGGGATTTGTAATAACTGATTCTTTGTTAGAATAGCTGATGTTCTTGACCACAAGGCTTGCTTGATTCTCTTTAATGTTTAATTCCTTTTCATATTACATCATACATCAGTTTATTCATTTTCTGCCAGCTCACCAGTGAGCCAAAAAGTTATCTTTCAAATTTTGGCCATATTTATGGGTGTGTTATTATCCATTATGTACACAGACCACCTGAACTATCATCTTTCACTCTGATAAATACATTCTTAATGCAGTCAATACTCCAATTGTTGGTGAAACAGCTACACTCTAAATCATCTGTATTGTGAGGATTTTAGGCACACTATTTTCTTATTATCTGCTCACCTCTGTCATTTAAACTATTATACCTTTTTTGTTGTCAGTGGAATGCTGTGAAACTAAGAAAGAAAAGAGAGAAAGCTAGGTTCATAATGAAATCCCATATTAGGATAAAATGTCAGGTCTTGAAGGTCTTATGTTTGAAGAGGAAATAAATTATAATTTATAATGATGTTAGGGCAAAAGATAATGTTGAAAGCATGTATACACTTACACACTCACAAATCCATGTATTTTATATAGTTTTTATCATATATGTACCAGGAGGAAGAATATGAAAATATTCTGATTTTTCAGTTCTACAGAGTACTTCTGCCATAGCTTGCTACATTGTTAACTTTAAATGTATGAATATAACATTTTACACCTTCCCTCTGATAATTCATTTCCTGGAATTCCAGGCTCTCAGAATCTGAACATCTCTTTGACCATCTCATACATTTAAAGCTGACAATTAGTTAAATCTTGTTAAATCCTAGTTAAATAGAATTAGTTAAAGTTATAACTGTTCCTTCACACAGCTATATTATCTGTATGTAAGTAGGAATTGTACTAATGTACTTCACATAAATACACAATTTTATGTAATCTCCTTTCCCTCTCCTTATTTATTTCTGTCAATTCCTTTTCTTTCCTTTCTGGTTGTATAGGAGAATTTTCTGTTATGTGTGTGGTATCTTACTGTCGCTTTGACAAGGACTCAACACCCACTTTTCTGGGCTTCCTGTTGGACAGGATCTTGGAAAACCTGGTCTAGTGGAAGGTGTCCCTGCCCATGGCAAGGCAGCTGGAATGAGATGATCTCTGAGGGCCCTTCCAAGCCAAGCAATTCTATGATACTATTATTCTTTGATTCTGTGATACAGGAGAAGTTGGTTCATTTTGCTGATAGACTGCACTATTTGAGAACAAAAAAAAAAAAAACCAACCAAAACCTTAAGCCTAGATACATATTCTGAATAGACATGTGCCTAAACAGTAGGTTCATTTCTGTCCTTCAGCTACTCTCTTTGTGATTCCCCTCTGTCTCTTGTGCCAAACTGATTGCTAACCTAAGCCTCTCTGCCAGCTCATCTCAAAGATTTTGATAATGCCTTGCCTTAATCACACAAATTCTGTCTTCCCCTGCTCCACCCAGCAAGCCCCTCACTGTTCAGCAAGGCAGCCAGCCCTCTGCACAGGAGTCACCAGACAAAGCCATCCCAATCAAATTCCAATTTAAGCTTCCCCACTCTCAGTACTATGCTGCACAGCATCTTCTGACAACCTACAGGGGAAATTATAGAAAAGGCCTTGCTCATCTCCTGAGCAGAAAATGCTTATTTCACTCAGCCCATGACAGTTCTGTGAAAATTCAGCATGCTCACAACTATCAGCATTATAAGACAACCTAGTAGTCAGTCTCTGATAAGTTTTTATGGTGTGTCTGAGCTGCAGTTTCAGAAAATTACGCTTTTATTAAATCTGGACAATAGTTTTATAATCTCAAAGGACAGTTCTTCTATACTCAATAGCTTAAATTCTAGCAAATGCCAAAGCTTTTAGTAAACTTATGTCTGAAATGGCATAACCACATGGAGTTTGGCTGTTCTCTTATGCCCTTTAAACAAAGGCATGCAATGAGCAGGAAATTTCTACCCAAAATGCTTAAAGCTTGGCAAGCTTAACGTGAGGTCAAGGGTCTCATAATAGAGACAATTACCAAATTAACCTTAAATATCATTGCCAGTGCCATCTGTTTCTTAAAGCACTTACAGTAAGAAAAATTTATACAAGGCTGATGAAGTATCATGTTTTAAAGGAAAATACATCATGATAAAAAGGGTGAGTAAGAACAAAATGTTTTAGCTATTTTGGTGGGATTTTTTCCCCTTGTTCTATGGAAGCATCATGCTTTGCCTTTACAACTGTACATCTGCCTCAGGAACTTAATCATTAAATTCCCTGCCCATTCCTGCACTCTTGCACTCCTCTACTACAGATAACATCTACTCACAGAAGGTCAAGTTTTCTGACTTGTGCAGCTTCAGTTTCAAGAGGGTATCAGTTTTATCTATGAGCTCCAAACTCTAAGCAGAATGTGCTGCTTGACTATTGTCTTGTGCTGGAATTCACATGAGCCAGGCAGAACTAATTTACTTCTCTTTGCCGTCTTAGAAACAGAAAATATACAAGTAACTAAGTCAAAGGCTTCAGAACTTCAGAACTTTATTTTCAAAACTCCCTTTTGAAAATAAAGGGAGAAAACACTTGGATTTATTTACTAATTTTCTCACAAATTTATAGTTTTCTTGTAATTTCAAATGCTATTTTTATTGCATTTACAAATGAATTGGTCAACTCTAGAGATCTGCAACACATATGAAAAGTCCACTGAAAATATTCCATTAATGGAAGGAGGTGACAGTTAGGACTGCCTAATATGTCTTAGGACTACTCTTCCTAGAATATATAACCCCATTTTTGTGTTTACCCAGAGTATCTAAATGATTCTGCAGATAACAGACAGTTACTAACATTACAGAGATAAATGGCTCAACTCCTACCTAGCATCCTTATTAAACATAGGAGTCTAATCAAATACTAGAGACTCTGGTAAACAAACTAGCAAAGACTAACCTGGAGTCTTGTTTTAAAATTGCAAACAAAATGATTAGCAGCTGCCTTGAGCATCCAGAAAGAAAACTGAGAGGAACTAAAACTTTTCTTTAATTCTACATTTTCATTGTGAAAATTGAGGTAACATGCTCTTATCTTTTTGTACCTGATCAAATACAGGTGGAGAAGAGCAAGGGGAAAAAAATGAAAGCAAAAGAGATACTATAGTTCGAGTGTTTATTGGGAACATAAATCAGTCTCATAAAACAACACATACTAAGTCCGGATTTTCATAAAATTTTCTTACTTAGTTGCATTGTCAAATTTAAAAATATTAAGGTTTTATCATATTCCCTCTTCTTTTAAAATATTCTCATATACAAGGATGTTCCTAAGGTCATATATCTGTAGGAAGACTGTTTTACTGAAATAGCTTTGGTTACTCTGGTTAATTTGCCATTCTGAATGGCAAATGACACCTTCACTGCATTTTTTAAAAAATACCCTAAAAATAAAGGAGATTTTTTTTCTGGAAAAATAGAGCTCTTCTCTTAATTGGAACCAAACATATTTCAATGTATTTATGAGAAATCAGAAGAAATCTCACATAATATGTACAACTAAATAATAAAACCAAAAGCTGACACAATTTTGTTAATAAATCCCTCTAAGTCCTCCCCTCCCCTATTTCATACTCATTGTTGTTGGCATGCAAAAATGAGTATTTGTTTCACTGCAATTAACATTCTACCATTCCTTTCTTTTTTTTTTTTTTTTTTTTTTTTGAGTTCTAAACAATTATGTGTTTTACAATGATAGGTATGAGATGCCTATTTTGTGTGTATTTTATGAAATGTGAATTATTCCCACTTCCTTTGAACAGATGTCTCCTGCCTGAGTATAAACTCCATATTACTACAGAATACAGACATAAAAGTACTTCTACTTATCCAAGCTATTTTCTTAGAGTAAAAGAAAAAGGAAAGTGAGACCTTAAATTAAAAAAACAAATATCACTCATATCAGTGGATGAGAGGATGGAAAGATGTTTTACAGGTGACACATTTAATACAGTTTCATCCCTTTACCAGGTCAAACCTAAGTAGTCATTGATATATTCAACCTAAATTCTAAATACCCTTCTACCATTAAAAATCTTCTCTCCCAGGTTTGACACCAGCACCAGATTTGAGCAGAAGCTTCCAAGATAACTACTTTGGAAGTAGTGGTAGACTTGGATGTCTAAAAACACAGATGTGGTTAAATATCTGGCATATAGAAGACAGCAATTTTTAAAAAAATATTTGATTATTTTTTTCATTTTTTCACACCGTAATTACTATAACAAAATTACTATAACATTAAAAAAAAAAAAGTGTCTTGACAGACAATGCTCCAAAGTGCCTTTTTTATAATTATCTATTAAGTACAACACTTGTATAGCCATGGACATGCACGCAGAAGAGATGAGATTTTGCTTCATCTCTGCATTGGAACAAAATTTAGGAAACTCTCAAATCCCTGCCTCCATGGGCTGGGGCACTTCAGGCAATGCAATTTCCACAAAGAAGGTTTCAAGTCCTTACACAAGGCAACCTGTGAGTTTTGGACTCAATCAGCGCCATCAGGCAGCCAGTGGAACACAGCTGGATGATTAAAATATGATAGAGCACCTACTATATAGAAGTTCCACCTGAATATAAGCAGAATTAGTCTTGTATATTAGCCAGCCATCAGCCAATTTCCTAATGGAAAAAAAAAAAAAAAGCCACAAAGAGAGTAAATAGCTTAGAAAACTGTGCAAATCATGTGTATAACACACAGAGTTTGCACTCCTGAGAATACATATGAAGAAAGATAATACTCCTGATCACTGGACTGCACAGAAATGAAATGGAAAAAAAAATGAGGAATTAAGATGTATAAAATGAATTTACAGGATACCAGAGATTTCTTGTGTTTGAAATTTTATCTGCATTCCCTATAAGAATTCATAGAAAGACTTCTCTACCTTAGGAAGGATAAATACTACAACTTCAGAGGCAGAACAAAGCAAAGTTAAATAGACTTCTCATAGCAGTTAAATTCTTGTAAGAATACATGAATCTAGTTCTGTTCTATGCAAGTGAAATTCAGACCTGATTAATGTAAGTCCAACTCTTTAACAAAGCTGTGTAGGTTTGATTTTAGAATTTTTGATCATTATAAAACAGTTACTTGTGACAGCTAAAATGAAAAGTATTTTTTTCTTCTAGGTTCTCCCTAGCAAGAAACTGAACTTTAGTGATCATTACATGGATATTACAGGATGTGGTATGCTCAGAGTGAACTTTGACTCCTCACTTCCTACATTCTACTGGAACCTGTACCTTTCATCTAAAGAATTAAAATATATGTTTTATTTTTGTAAATGCTTGCCCACACCAACCAAAAAACCTGTTAAAGAGGAAGGACATTTCAGGGCCTGTTATGGTGTTCAATTCATTTAAAAGGATATATTAAGAGAATATAAGTTATGTTTGTAAAGGAACAGAGAAATTAAAATCTGGGTGTAAAAAGAAATATTTAGATACTGAAAAGGCATAAGTTAGGTATGTTAAGTGAAAAAAGAAAGGGTTCTGGAGAAAAGGTTTGCAAAACTACGATAACAAAAGTGTTTTGGTGGCATTTTTTCAACTACTAATGAAAGCACTATGTAGCTAAAATGTCAATGTTTTTGCCCCAAAGGCCAATGTATTATGCTACTACTTCACAATGCCTTCATATATAACGCATATTTGTACAAGTAAGTCACAGCAGAGAATGTGAAGGGCTCAATTCTTTGTTCCTTGAGGTTGATGTCAATGATAACTCTCTCTGACTACAACAAAGAAAGTTCAGGCTTCCAGTGTACTGGGACCATAAATCAATTTACACTGGGTGTGATAAGCTAGTGAAAATAGTGGGACAATTGTGGGACAATACCATATAACAGAGCAAACTGGACCTAAATTTTAGCCACATACCTGCTCAGAAATTTGACAACATTTTACTTTTCAGAAAATTTATCTACTTTTTTAACTTCTTATTTTTGTTTGCAGAAATGCATTCCTGATTTTATAGTAAATTTAACATATTTTGTATTTAAATGCTGTGAGGTAAATTTATTTCCACTCAGCCATATTTCTTGGCAGTATTAATATCCTATTAATGTTAGCCTAAGGTAATGTCTAAATTCATTGTATTGATTTAAAATTTTATTTATCTGTTAAAAAGCCTTTACAAAATGTAAAGAATCGTTGGCTGGCAAATGAAGTGTTATGAAAGAGAAAATTTGATAGAAAACAGTGCCTTCCAACTGAATTTTTTAAAAACAGTTAGGAGCATTCTGAAATGCACATTCTTGTTTTTCCTATTCTTTCTAATTTGTTGTGTTTTCAGAATTTATGCAATTGAAAACAAGAGTCCTGGATGCCTGGCTCATGGCCCCTAATGCAATGACAAAAAAAACATTAATTTGATGCAATTTGCACAGCTTTTTCTGTCTTGCAGTTATACTGAATCTACAACATGGATAAATACATTTCCACTCTGAAAAAAAATTTTCACTTCCTCCTTTGTCTCAGGGCTTTTTGCATACCAATTGTAATGGATGTGAAAACAAAAATATAATGTACTTGATGTTTCAGTAGGAAAAAACAAATTAGAGAAACCAAGGTATTTATTAAGTCTTTCCCATTCTTTACATGACGACTATGAGAGAGCAATTCATTGATGTGTGGCTTGACATGAAAAAAATTCAATACCTTTGCTAAAATTAATTACTTTTTTCCCTGTGATTTCAATAATCAGTTCAATCTAAGGCTTTTCTGTAGTAATCTGTATTTAATGTATGCAACTTTGGATCCCTTTCATTCCTGAGATGAATTTAGATGATCAAATGAGCTTACATAACCAGCATGAGAATTCATATCTAAGAGCAATTCCATCTGAGTTCTATGTAATCATTTACTCTTCCTGACAAAAACACTAGCTGTTTTCTTTTTAATAAGGATACTTGATTTCTTGAAAATCTGGTATAAATAACTCCAACATTTCCATTTAGAAAAATAAAAACAGTTTTCCTTTGTTAGCTGTGCTTTACAGGACAAATGTCTCTCTTTACTAACAATCTTTCACCACCTGACCAAATGGTGAAATTATAAACAGCCATAGAGACAAGAGGCGAAATACAGGTTTTGAATAACATCAAAGAGAATTTGCATTGTGGAGAACAATGAAAAAAAGCCTTGCAGATGGTGTGAATCATAGCAGAGATTTCAAAAGAAGTTTTAGTCTGTTCTTCATTAAGTGGTCAGAACACACTATGTAAATGAATTCATCTTTTTCATCTCTTGTTGCTTCAACATGATCTACTAGCTCAAAAGAAGTGACTAGTACTTCCCAACATTGTGTAGGAACCAAGGTTCCCATTTGTATGAGGTCTTGTTTTTAAGTTGTCTGAGCATCATCTGTTTTGGAGCAAACAAAACATTGAGCCCTAGAAATTTAAAAGAGAATGCTCAAAAAGAATTAATTTCTGGTCACTTTTATTGCTGTCTTTTGAAAATAATAAGAATCATATATGGCCATTTTATTAAAACTCTGCACTTTGAATATTGAGATGAATTGAAAAGTATTTCAAAGTATATGAATGTTCTGTTCTAAAGAAACATTATTGAAGACTTTCACTTTTTCTGAAAACAATTTTATCATCAAAGGCAACTGATTGTTACAAAACCTGTTGCTACCAAAAAATCATAATTTTCTGAAAGAATAGTCCAATGTGCAAATTGCTGATTTTCATCACCATTCAGAAATCTGCAATAACAAAGTTCAAGTGAAAATAAAAACCCAAGACCAAAATAATAAGAAAAGGAGGCACATTCTTGAACATAAAATAAGTATTTTTCCCCTTTCCCTGCCTTCCACCTTCATTCAAGGACAAAAATAAACACAACTGGGTTTAAAACAATTCAGGTTAGACCATTGTTTTTAAAATCTTTGAATTCAAAGAGTGAAGTCTGTATTTCTTTCTTTTCAAGATGTAAACATCACTTGTAAGATCAAATATTTTCAAAAGTTCCTAAAAGCCAAAGTTCTAGAAAGCATGCAAATACTCTTACAAAAATTGAAAAAAGCAAATATATTAGACAAAAAAAGTTATATATTCCCAACTGCAGAGCTTGGGAATCATTTCAAATCCAGAGAAACCAATCCATGTCTCTATCTTTAATAGGAAAAGTTGAGATTTCTACTTATGCATGCAATTTAAGACCCTAATTTCTCTAATAACAGTAGTAAAACATTTTTATTGCAACTTTAGAGCTTATGAAGTGGAGACAAAGAGCTGTTGAATGGTGAACTTGTTCATTATTTTATCCCAAAAATGTGATGCTAGAGTCTTTTTTTCTTCTTAAAAGTTTTGAAGGTACAAATTTTATTACAGGACTCGTTCGGCTTTGAGCCCTTCAGTCTTAACCTTTCTTTTACATAAAAGCAGATTAATACATTCAGTATACTTTCAAGTCTGTACCTGAGTACAAGATTCATTGTGCATAATGAGATGACTAATTAAGACGACTCTTACTACTTCATAATTTGCATCTTCTTTTTTGTGACCTCTTCTTTAGAACATTGACACAGGTAACTACATTTCTGAAGAACAAACCCATTAAGTGTATCTTTTAACATTGCACCACTTCAGCAAGATAATTTAGTATTTGAGTGAATGAAATTAATGCAAAAAATTTTCCTGAGTTGAATGGACATATTTTAGGGTCCAACAGAGCCATGTTTATTCCATTAGATGCAAATAGGGATGTCATCTCTATTCGTTTCTCTGACTATACATACATTGTTAGTATCAAGTAAAAGCCTCTACATTTCTGTAATATTTTCTGTCTCCACACTCTGGCCATCACAAATAGCTGAGTGATTTTCATGAAACAAAGCCCCTCAATGCTTGTGACTGGAAACCCTTTTATGGTGGGTCAAATTAGATCATATTATTGTAATTTGTTAGTTGATTTTGTCCACTGGAGAATATAAGCACAGAAAAACCATCAGTATGTGATTGTGCCCAGTTTATTCTTAAACTCAGTATTTTACCTTGAATATTTATCTTTGTTCTCCAGTGACCAATCTTCTTTTTTCAAGTTACAGTGAAATCAGATATAATGTGTTCAGGTTATAGTGAAATCAGATATAAACCTATCCACAGTTAAGTTGTTCAGCTATGTTTACATGTGGAGGACAAGAGCAGGCATCGTTGGACTCTAATTTCTTCCTTGCAGTGTTTTGATATATATTTGGTTCTTAAAATGTAGATTTTAAAATAATGACATGACAAACAGAGCACTGTTTGCACTGTCTCCCAAGCAGCTAAACCTGAGTATTTTCTAGAAGTAAAAGCACATTCTGTTCATGCCTGTATGGTTCAGAGCTATGACTACAGTACTGAAATTGTAGGCCAGCTAATTCAGTTTCATTTGTGTTTGCAAAACCCATAATCATGTTTAGACCAAGATCTATGAAGAAAACTCACTTGCATTTCTTGTCTTTTCACAAAGACAAGTCATTGAATTTACTGGAAATAAAATCTCCAAATCAGAAGATTTTACCTGTCTGGTAAACAACAATCAAGGTCATCTTTTTTTTTCTTTCTTTCTTTCTTTCTTTCTTTCTTTCTTTCTTTCTTTCTTTCTTTCTTTCTTTCTTTCTTTCTTTCTTTCTTTCTTTCTTTCTTTCTTTCTTTCTTTCTTTCTTTCTTTCTTTCTTTCTTTCTTTTTTTTTAAGATTTTTATTATTAATACTAAAGTTTAAGTGTCAAGAAAAACAAACAGGTTTTATACATTTGCATCTTACCTACCTTCCAAACAGGGCTGTTTCCTACCTCATTCTAATTCTGCTTCTCTTAATTTCCTCTCAATTTTCAGTATGCTAAGAGGAGATTCTACATAAACAGCTTCACCTCCTCTGCCTCTAGCAGGTTTCTAAGCTTGCTCTTCCCTGATTCATCTTGGATGTTTTATATAATTTGCCTCTTTTGCCTTATTTTGGATAGGGAACAGAAGAAGCTCTCTTAGCAGCACCTGACATGATTCAATATCATGGAAAGCTTCCAGATTTTTAAGGGAAATAGGAATTTTAATCAGAATTTTATGCTCTTTTAGGTCTGAAGAATATGTAGAAGTTATCTGAGATATGTTGGGCAATAAATATTATTGAGTTGTGAGGAATGAGAGAGAGAGAGTGAATGCCTTCCCTGGAGTAGAAGACGCTTCATATTCATCATAGTACAGTGAAAAAAGAATAACTTTAAAAATTTTTAGTATATATTTTGATGTATAATCTCCAAGTTTTTGAAATTTACAGAAGATATCTAGGAAACACAGGAACATTCCAGATGTGTATACCTTCATCACTATTATATATTCTGTCTCATGTTTTACATAAATTATATGCACACAAAAGATTCAATTCCTTTGGAAACTGATTGAGGTCCTCATAGTAGTGTCCAGAAAAAATTCAGGACCAGTAAAAAAATTAAGTGGTTATTGATAATTGCATTATTTTAAAAGCATGTGAACAGGTAATGGACTCTGACTAGAGCTAGCTTTTCAAATGTATCTGACTTTGAAAAGTTTAAAAGAGAAAGAAATATAATCAATTTTCTATAAAAATTTGGGAAAAATTAAAAGCAAATTATACTTTTAAATGACAAGCCTTTCATAAAAATAAAAGCTAAGACTATAAAACTCAGAGGTCACTTGTAGAAAATTGTAAAATGAGAGCAGTTTAATAATAAAATATTCTATGAAAATCTTATAGATATTGTGTAAAAATAATAAATGTAGAAGTTGCTTTAAGTTTGAGAGTTGGTCCTGTATTTAAAACTATAGCAATTGTAATTATATACTGGTTAAATTTTGCTAGTACTAATCACATAAAATTTATATTTTTGGAAGGTCATTGTGCTAATTCATGTACTGTGCTCTAATTATTACCCTTATGTTAGCATACTTCCTACTTTGAACATTTCTGCCACTAACGCAGTTTCATTACCAAGGTTACAGCTTTTATAGGTAACAGAACATGCTACTCTGTGGTGTACATAGACTGGGGAATGAGATGCTGGAAAGCAGAACTGTAGAAAGATACCTGAGGATCCCTGTCAATATCAAGTTGAATCTCAGTCAGCAGCGCCCTGGCAGCCAGGACAGGGCCAACCCTGTCCTGGGGACATCAGGCACAGCGTCACCAGCTGGGAAAGGGAGGGATTGTCCCGCTCTGCTCTGGGCTGGGGTGGCCTCACCCCGAGTGCTGGGGGCAGTTTGGGTGCCACAATATAACGAACATAATAAACTATCAAAGAGTGTCCAAAGGAGGCCACAGGGATGTTGATGGGTCTGGAGGCGAAGCTGTACAAGGACAGGCTGAGAGTACTTGGTTTGTTCAGCTTGGAGGAGACTCAGGGGAGACCTCAGTGCAACTTCCTTGTCAGGGAAAGAGGAGGGGCAGGTGCTGATCTCTGCTCTCCTGACCAGTGGCAGGACCTGAGAGAATGGCGTGAAGGTGTGCCAGAAGAATTTTAGGTTGGGTATCAGGAGGAAGTTTTCCACCCCTAGGGTGTTTGGGCACTGGAACAGGCTTCCCAGGGCAATGGTCACAGCACCAAGCCTGACAGAGTTCAAGAAGAGTTTGGACAACACTGTCAGGCATGTGGTGTGACTCTTGGGTTGTCCTGTGCAGGGCCAGGAGTTGGACTTCAATCATCCTGATGGGGTCATTCCAACACAGCCTATTCTGTAATTTTATGATTTATTTCTTTATCAAGAAATATTCAATTTCTTTTAACTCTTTGCTGATTACCGTTTGCTTAGGATATCTTGAATTTTTTTTATTTATTAAGTTTATTTTATATTTATATCATACACTACTTTAATAAATAATATTTCTGCAGGGAAGTAGTTCAATCTAAACCTCGAAACCTTGTAAATTTATGTGGTGCACTGTGCCTGGTCAATCAGACATCTGGAGAAGAAACTGCCAGGGAAAATGCTTAAAATCTTTTCACATGTAGCTTCTGCATGTGTTGCTGTACCTTTCACTTTTCAAAGAAATAGAAATAGAATATATGCCACAATCTTGAACACAAATAGGAACATGTAACAATGGACTGATCAGTAGTTGAGGTTGGTCTAGTGCTGGCCATGCACCCTCTGGAATTATTTACTGATTTCCTGCTATGAGACAGGATTAGGAGGAGGACAAAGCAGGCTCAAAACTTTAAAAGGGTAGAAAGAAAACTTTATTAACAGTAACTAAGAGAAAGAATAATAAGAATCAGAATAAAACCTTTAGAACACTTCTCCCTCCTACAACCTTTTCTTTCCTACTAACAACATACAGAAAAAATTCAGCCAGTTTATCACTTCTAGAATAGTCTTTCTTCAGTTCATTAAGAAAGAGGAGTGCCTTTTGCCAATTTATGGAGACTTCTCCACAAGAAAACAGCTCTCTCATGGCTTTTAATTTCTACAAATAGCAGCTGCCTGTGTATCTGCAATTGTGAAGTCCCTCCCATCTTTCACAGCTCTTCCACAGCTGCACTCATGGGCCATGCCAACTTATGGGGTACTATTTTAAAGATGAGCTGTTTAAGAGCAAAAGTTCTCTTTATCTATCGCCAAGATTATCTTCATCTCTGGGAACAGAGATCTTGTTATTCTCTCCCTGGGGGCAAAGGGTCTTCATTACTCTTCTCTCTCTCTCTCTCTCTTTCTCACTCTCTTCAAACTTTTCATGGGATCACAGCTACTTCAACACCTGCTTGCTTTAGCATGAAGGCTCATATCCACAATTTTGCACATTTCTTAAATTTGAACACTAAATCTCCTACTACTTTCAATGAGTTACAGGGAAAAAGAGTCTGATTTATCAATTGCATTCTTCTCCATAATTTTACAAGAGGATTTCAGATCCAAAATTAAGGGATCACCTCATCCCTCCTATCTGGGACTGGATTTTTTCTTTACTGACCTTGATGTCTTCAAGTTGCTTCTCGATGTGTTCTCACTACATTCTTTTCTCTCACTTGAGGGAGGATTGAAGGTCCATAAGCCTTATCTATGCACTCAAAGAGTTAGTATCTCACCTGTGGCCTACAGGTGGTCACATCTCCCCGCCAGGCTTGTGGCTGGAGCTCTTTTATGATGGAGGTTTCGGCAGTGGCTGCAGTGCGGGAGGGGAGCAGCTGGGATCTCAGCAGCCAGGCCAGGCTCAGCTGCAACACACCAGGGCCACGGCCTCCCTTCCCCTGCCCGGCAGCTGATGGGGGCTCAGCTGGGCTGGACCAGATTAATGACAGTTTGAATGCCATCAGATAATATATTCCCAAAATTACAGTGTCTCCCTGTCCTTCTCCCTTCTGTTACACAGTGAAAGCCCCAGATATCCTCTTCCCCATTACTAGGATTCCCTCAGGTCTACTCAGTGACTCCACCCTCCACTAAAACACTCTTCTCCTACCAGATGGCCTGCATCCCTGCAAAATAATTTCTTCCATCTTTTCTTTTTCCCCAAAAGAGTCACAGCTATAGTGCTGGACGGTTTTAAAATCCCAGTTTCTGCCATGCCATCATTTATGTCTTGTTATGCACCATTGTGTACCTCCACAACACCTTTACCCCTTCAATTTTACCATTATATTCCAAAACCTTTCTATTCCCCCATATTTTCCAAATGCTCATGAACTATAACACCTTCAGATTCTCTTTCTGAGAGGAAAAGACACACTGGCTTATTGTTTGATGATCCATATATCTGATATAACCATGCTGACTAATTGACTGAGGGGAGAGAAAACACTATTATTTCTCTCTAGGGACCACACAAACCTTTAGAAGCCACAGATGGTTCAATATAATATATATTGTAGAACCAAGAGTACCTGTGAGTTAAAAGTATCACATTAGCTGAAAAATCAAGTATTTGATCAAAACAGAATGTTTCCAGAAAACTAAGACATGTATGCTTCTTTTAAGGAACATATTTACATGTTGTGACTTGCCTCAGAGATAAAATCATATAAAGTCATAATTGGTTTTGCAGGCTCAGCCCAGCAGATGGAATGTGATAATATTTACTTACTGGAACCAGCATAAAGAATTGTTACAAAATTTCTAGTTTATGAATTCCTTCGGGACTGAAGGCTAGAGTCAAACCTCCACACTGAAGCCAAAAAGCAAGTCAAATCTGTACAAGGTCAGGAATAAAAATTTAGGTAGTACAGTATTGTAGATGTTTTCAGGGTTAAGCAGAGACTCAAGGGTTGTTATGGGAAACAGTCTTGTAGCATATAAAAATCCAGCAGAAGCAGTCTAGATGTGACTCTAAAAACCTACCTAAATTCAGCCTACAAAATAAAGGTATTTTTCACAGAATTTAGACAAATCCAGATGGCAATCTTAATATTTTATAACAAATCTACAATGCTTTACTAATGCACTCCCTGCAAGATGTTCCTGTTGCAGCAGAAGTATTCTGAGTATAATTAATTACCCTTGCACCTATAAACTTTCTATAAAATTTATATGCTTAGATATTTTACTAATTCTTAAGTCCAGCTATTATTTCTACGTGAGAGTTGCATATTCAAAGCTCAAATCTCAGGATTAGTTTTAACTTCCTATACCACTAGAAACTGAAATAATTATTCTGGGAATATGCAATTTTTAATTTTCTCAGTTCCCTCTGACTTAGAGGAATGTTATCTATAAAGATTATAGATATAGATGTATGGAATATATAGTATATCGTAAAGCTATGAGGACACCTTTTCCTGAATCCTGGTTTCCAGATGTGTGATGGTTGTTATAGTTGATAGCAATTGTAAAGTATTGCATGTCAATTCAGTGTAGCAGGTAACATTTTTTTTTTTAAGTTTATGCAAATGAGGACACATACTTAAGTAGAATAAGCAACCCACTCAATGTCACAAAATTGTTATTCTAAAGAATAATATCAATTTAAACTATGAAATTATACTGATTGCATCATCTTTTAAAGTTGAAGGTCTCAGTGGTTTGTTCCAGACCTTTCAAAAATTATAATAAAGCCATCCTCTAATTCAGTCCATTTGGTTAAAAATTCTCGTATTCAGTTGCTGTCATTTAACTGTCATTAATATTATTGTAATTGTACCAATTACATTTCAGCAATACTAAAGACAGCTTCCATAGAGACTTCAGCAAATAGGGCAAGGAGACATAAGGCAATGGATCTAGAAATGGATCAAGTTTTCTCAATGGATCTACAAATGTTACATCAAGAGGAGAAAACAAAAATACTGAGACATACATCAGAGAGACACAAGCATCAAAGAGAAGGGGAAGATCCTGTAATGGTGAGGTACGCTTTTTTGGAACAAGCTATGGATGACGTTTCATACCAGCTGAAATAGTGTTCTGTCATTTGCTAAACATCTTTTCACAGTAAGAGTGGTTCTGAGTTGCCCTCTGCTCTCTGAAGATAAGACACCTTATATATGAAAACCTTGAAGATGTCACTTCATTTCTATTAAAAGAACATGGCTGGATCTTTCTCATTCATTGAATGGGAAACTATAACATGAATACTGATGCCTCAGATTTTAGTTTTTATATATTTCAGATTCTGTTCTGCTTTAGTGTGTAATTTTGAACTTCATATTAGGGGATAGTAAGCTCTTTCACAGAGTAGCTAGACAAAATAATTCCTTTTCCAGCTTGGGACCAAGGACAACTGATCTAAATTCCTGGCCCAAGATCATAAACAATGGTGGAATGAAGTGAGAAAAACAAAAAGGATAGGACTTAATGGGCTAAAGCTATAATGAGACAATTGGCTCCAATATGCAAATGGACCAGGACTTATAAAGTGAGAGCCATCATGACCATTTTGGGTTCATCTTGGATGTAGCCCTGGCTGGGCTGTTGCACTGCCCAAGGTGCATCCATTGAGGCCTTTTAATAAATTCCTACTTTATTCTTTAACTCTGTCCAGTCCCTGTTCTAGGTCAGCCTACACAAGGTATCAATATGATAACTAATAGTATTGACCAGCAGAAGATTTTTATGACCGGAGCACAGCATTTTTTCTGTCCCAGCTGCATTCCACTTCAGACCTTCCAGACACCTTGAGAGGGCAATGGCAACTCTAAGCCACCATAATCACTGCTAGGATGGCTGTGCACTTGTTTCCTGTGAATGAAGAAAAGATTCTGTATGCAGTCTCCCCTGACTTCAGCAAGGCCTTTGATAATGTCTTTCATGTCATTCTCCTGGGAAAACTGGCTATCCACAGCTTGGACAGGTGCAGTGTTCATTTGTTAGAAACTGTGAAAGTGCCAGCTGAAAGTGTCTCTAAGTTTCCATTTGGTACTCTAAGAAAAAATACTGCTGGTAGCCCATCATTAGACGCAGTTTCATAAGCTGTATAAATTAATACAAATTTCAAGTTACACTTATTTAATCACACACACATATGTCTACTAACTCTATATATAAGATGCAAAAGAACAAAGTACAGGTAAAGAGTATAGTACAAAGTATCTTTACAAGCTGCCAAGATAAGCAAGTTGCAAATAACAGTGTACCTTGTAACACAATATGCATTACAGATCTGCAACCATCGTTCTTCACAATTTAAGTATCAATAGGACTATACACATGATGAAATGAAGAGTTATAGAATTTACCCTCAAGGAGCTACCTCAAATTTTGTGTCAAAGTTCTGCATCTGGGATGGATTACCTGTGTATAGCTGAGGACCAAGTAACTGGGATTATATTTTTTTAAAAGGAAACCAGTTATCCTATTGGCTCACTGTGAGCTTGTAGCACTGCCTTACAATAACATCCTTAGCTGCATTAGGAAAAGCAAATAGCAGCTTAAGGAAAGTAATTACTCCACTCCGATCCACTAGAGAGATCACATTTGGCATAGTGCTGTAGATTCCCCTGTCACAAACAAGAGAGTCCAGCAGATGGCTGGTGGAATGGTTAGAGAGCTGGGCTGCATTATACCTGAGGAGACACAGAAGAAACACTTCTGCCTGTTCATCCTGGAGCAGATGTTGAAGGGGAATCTCATTGCAGCCTTCTGCTTCTTAAGGGGTGTTATAAAGAAGGCAGTCAAATGCTTCTCAGGCATGCACAGAGAGAAGGAGGCATCAGTAACAAGTTAGAACATGTAAAATTTCAACTGGATAGAAGAAAAATAACATTTCCACAATGTAAGTGGTCAAGTTCATATCTCTCCAAAAGGTTGTACAATGTCTATCTTCATAGATCCTTTAAAACAGATAAGACTATGCGCTAAGCAACCTGACCAATCTTTGAAGCTAATTCTACTTGGAGGAGAATTAGGAATTAGGTGTCATCCAAAGCTCCCTTTCAGACTGGCTTATTCTATGACTCCCTGTTTTGCTTGGAAGGAAAATCATATTATTAGAGAGAAAAATTCACAGAAAAATCAGCTCAATGTTACTTGACACTCTGTATTGAAGAGCTTTATAGGCTTTATTAGTCAAAATAGGCAGGCTCCAATTCTTGTGTTTCTGTTTTCTTCTTCTTAATTTCTAATAAATTATCTAGATACCAAGATTGCCCTGTCTGAAACCATTTCTAATACAAATCAAATGAAAGAAAGATATAGTTTGATAACCTTAGGAAGGATAGAGCCATTTCTCAATTAATCCAGCACAGGGCATATATGAGTATACATTGAAAATAAGCTTCAGGACCAACGGTAACAATTGGCTTTCCAAGACTTTCCCCCCAAAGGGTGAGCATTTTTATTGCACTTGTTTTTCTCTGATAGCACCACTCTCTTTATCTTGAAGAAGGGAAACAGGGCTCTTGTCACTGCCTCAGTAGGCAGAATGTCACCATCCAGTCCTTACCTCTCCAGTTTTTTCACTCCAATGTCACCATCCAGTCCTTACCTCTCCAGTTTTTTCACTCCAATGTCACCATCCAGTCCTTACCTCTCCAGTTTTTTCACTAGAGTGAGTGAAAAAACTCACTAAACTGCTCTCCAACTCTCCTGGAAAGAAAAAACACATCATACAGTGCCATTTACAAAGCAAGACCAAGAAACAGCAGCAAAAGGATGGATTCATTATGCCAGCTGAAAGTCAGTGTTTAAGGCAGCTTGATAATAGATAATATAATTGTGGTGTGAAGAATTTCCACATACTGTTAGTGAAAATGTTGAAACTCCTTTCAGTGAAAGCTCATTAGAGAAATTGTAACAAGATAAAACTCTGGAATGCATATACATACATGACCTCAAAATCAGTGCATCTTTATATTAATGAGTGCAAGGAAAGATTAACAAAATATATTGCATCTCATCAGTAAAATTCTTATGAAAATTAGGAGTCCAGAATTGAGAAAAACAGGAATTTGCAGACTTCATTAGGTGATAACTTTCACCATTGCTTCTCTTCTTCTTCCAATTCCATCTTTTCCATTTCCCAGCAGCAATTTGCCTGAAAGAACTATGATATGTGATTAAAGAATACAAAAAAATCTTATATGGAAATCTGACCACAATGTAAAAATACAGCATGTCGTTTAATCAGAATGAGACAGTTATAGCCAAATTTTAACTTTTTTTTTTTTAATATTTAAATATAGCTAATAAAAATTTCCTTAAACCCTTCCACAGCTCTTTTCTTTTCATGCAGACTTCATTTTGGATGCTTGTAGACAAGCACAGAGTTAAAGAAAAAAATTTTTATTTTCAAGCCATTCAGCACTTAATATATTAGAGATGAATTCTAATGTGGATTTCTCTCTAATAAGGATAAATATTACTGTGACACAAAAACTTTATTGGTTGCCCTTTGCTGAATGATTTGTTATGAGTTTGGTTATTTTTTAGACTTGAAATACCTTATATTTAACAAGATAAAGACATTTTTCATTATGGAGGCAAGATAATTTATTCAGCTAACATGCAAAATTCATAACTAGAAGTTTCAATAAGGAATTCTATTTTTCAGAATTCTAAAGGAAAATAGAAAAAAACAACCTAAACATAGCGAGATTTGAAAAACAATGATAAATTTCTAACTGAAGAAAATTAAGATCTGCATTTGATATCCTTTTTCATTTGTTAGTGCTCATTTGAATGTTGAGATACTTCAGATAAATTATCTCTTGAATTTTTTATCTTTACAAATGGTAAGCCTGGAATTAAAATCAAAAACTCATCCATATTTAAGAAACAAAGCATATTTTTAACCGAGTGTGAACTTGCAGAGCTTCTGTGAGCCATAGTATCTTATACCAACTCAAGGTCTGATCAAAGCAGTAAAAATAGAAACTTTTTCAAAACTGCATATGTGAAATAAAATTCAAGACACTTTTTACTCTAGTAAGAAAAAAATGGCAGTGTGTTTGGGCTGGTTAGTAGCTACACCCATTATAAAATATTTTACCTACTTCATGCAAGGAAACTTTAATGAAAGTCAAAGCAGACAAAAATAACTTGCTACCTCGATTTGAGGAATATTTTCCTTACTACTGCCATAAAAGGTACAAAGTAAGTAATTAATAAAATAATAAAAATCTACAAAACTTTAGAGAGTCACTGCATTATTGATGTTAACATTCTGAATTGGATAATAAATTCACTTAGAGATGTTGCTGACTGCCAAAGAAAAGTGGTAAATGGACACAGATATAGCAGAAGGGTGACAAGTGGATTGTCATTAGGATCTGTGTTATGCCTTTCTTGTTCATTCTGCATATCACTAACCTTTAAAGCAATTTTTCATCAGCTTAGTGACCACCAGATAGCTTGAAGCCATTTTGCCATTTTCATAAGTCAGGTGCAGAATCTACTGAAATCTTAAACCATTTTATAAGACCCTTTTTTTCCTGCCACTTTGGAGCTACAAATAATATTAAGAAAATAAAATGTAAATAAAATGCAAATGTAATAATTTGCAACTTACATTAAATTATTTAATAATTTCAAAACTATATTATAACATTATTACAGAAACAATAGTTCTATATACTTTCTTATGAATAAAAACATCGAAAAGTGTGAAGCTAAACTTGACATTTCTGCCACAATTCTCATCTGATATTAGTGTTGAAATAAATTAGTACATTAGGGCATTTTCTATGCGTTTTTCTCATCCAATCTGGTATAAAGACAAAACCAGTATAAGCCAAAATGTAACTGAGCACTGAGCTGTCTGAAAAGAAGGTAACATCTCTCTCTGCTCAATGTAAAATCTCCTCCTGTGCACTTGACCTAAGACACTCATGTCTGTGTGTTTCAGTTCCTTATTTGAATCAGATCCCGAGACAGTGCTAAATTGGTCATTCAAGGATTAGACATTTCCTAATTATACCAGCTAAGAATCAACCAGAAGACAATTCTACTATCATCAAAGCACAATAGAGTCATATGCTCAGGGTACCAGGTCCAGCCCCGAGGGATGCTAAGTACACAAGACCATGGATGGTAATCTAAAACTGCATCAGTTACAGGAGAATACCTAAAAATGAACAGTCAGGAAGGCTACAGGAAGACCACCTATGGCCAGAGGAATCAGGGCAGCTGAGAAAACAACTACGCAATAAAGTTTTGTCATGCAATTCTTCCACTAAACTCATTTGGATGGACAGAGGCAATCTGGAAACTATGAACCCAGCATCTGATGGGATTATTTAGTCTGGGTCTTCCATAGCTGAACCTCCAAAACCAGCAGGTTATTAAAAATGCATGGCTGTTTTTTAGCATCAATGCAACAAGAGTCCATAGACTTCATCAGTCAAATTATCCGTGTCATTTGTGTTAGAATAATTGTTTGTTTATTGCCAGGTGATACCATCTTGTTTGTATTGTCCTGTATCTAATAACATCACAGAGGATTCTGTTTGGTAAATCATTTGTCTATTACAAGAACCACAGCTGGTATTGAAGTGTCAAGAATAAGACAGCAAAAGACATTAGGTGAGTTAAACTTCCTCAATGCTGGAGATTCTTACTTTGGCAGATACAGCCAAAAAGTTTAAGGTGACATGATGGACAGATCTATAAGACTTACATTAGTCTGTAGTTCCCAGTGATTGAAGTAAATTCTTCCACTCCACATGTCTCTTCTCTTCCTCCTCTTAAGGATTAGGGCTTAATCTCTTTAATAACTGCAGCTAGTGCAGTTGAGCCAGCCACATTCCTGTATTTTGCTTTTTCTCCATTTATTCAAAATGGTGATATCAAGGTATGTGTACAGAGACCTTGTTTTAGCCAAACACAACCTTCATTGTCTTCACGATTATTATTATCATGCAAATTACCAGCCATTTCCAGTCTATTGCATGCTTTTTGTATTTCTTTTGATACCTGTCGCAGATTCAGCCTCACGTGCACTGTATAGAAGCATTTTTTTAAGGTTTACATGTGACTGGAAAACTCTAAATGCATTTGTAAAATCCCATTTTATTACTCACTTAGAATGAAATTGTGTCCTAGTCTTTAAACAAGTGCTAATTCTGCCTCTATAATTTCTCTGATAGTAAATATATTTTTAATGATTATAGCCCTGCCTTGGAACAGCTGCTTCCTGAACAGTTTTGTAGCTGTTTTTGACCACTAGACCTCTTAAATAAGTTGGCAACAATTTGTTCAGTTTTAAAAGAAAATTGGCCACTGGTGCCAATTTTGTTCTGACATAAAACTTCAGTATACTTGGCCCTAAGTTTCTCCCATATGGAAGAAAAGTCTCCTGTCTTGAGGCTTTTATGGTTTCATTCATCCATAATTTATGTGCAGATGGAAGAGTCATTCCTTGACTCACTCATTCTATATTAGTAAATAACTAATTCTAGTACTGCTCTAGAGTGGTATTGTCCTTCAGGGTTAATTTCAGAGGCAAAATAGCTCAGTTCCCAAGAATTCTGTGGAAAAGATAACTTCTGTGGATCATTTGTGTGGTTATAAAAGCAGATCACAGACGGATAATATGCAAGGTTATTGCTACTGTGATTCTTACTTACAAAATATTGCAGAAATGTGAGTAATATCTGATCTTGCATAATTCTATAAAAGCAGAACAAAAATTATAAAGGACAAGAAACACACAAGCAACTGCTTGATGATCAAGTTCTTGTAACAGAATCTGAAAAATAATTTCTCTTAACAGGAATCACGACTGAAATCTAAGTTCTGATTAAAAATAAAATATATCTTGTCTTGTAGACTATATCTGTAACTTTGTAAATCTGATACTGTTGAACAATGTTTTCTGCAATGTAAAATCAACCAAAATTTGTCATTGCAAGATAGCTTACTGCTACCATTAACCAATCTGTTCAGGAACAAACTAGCAGAAATTTTACAAAATATATCTACCTTCAAATACTATGCTACCTCTCAAAGCATTTTGGGCTAAAGATTAAATGAAAAAAACCCTGACAGTTCATATTCTGTCAGAAGTGTTATCACATACTCAAACCAGGGCACCTGAGTATCACAATCAAGAATTGATATTTAACATGAAAAGAAAATCAAATAAGAATTTTCTATAATTATTTTCATCTTTTTACATTTTCAAATTATAGCAGCTCTGTTTTGGAACTGAAGGGTTGATCCAAAATCCTTCCTGAAGGAAATCTAGAGTCCTATAGAGTTCAGGATTTCCAACAGAAACTCTTACTATTCTATATGTCATTTGATATTGCCTTATTTGGCCAACATCTCAAAACTATTCAATTTTTCTTTCCTTTTTCTTCTGGAATTTCCCCATGAGAGCTCTTTTTTGGTGAGAAGGAGAGAAGAGACTTAATTTCTGCATCTGTCTAGATAAGCCTTTAAAATTATTTAAACAAAAATTTTAAAAGCAATTGCATGTCTTAAGTATTTTCATACAACTTGGAAAAGTACAGTATCTGTTTAAATAATAATTAAAAATCATTGTATCTAAGGGAAGTGTAGAGTTAGAAGGAACTTCAATAGATCACCTAAAATATTAGCTGAAACTGACTTGGAATCCTGTGCACAAAGGCCAGACTGGTATTGGTTTGCCTAAACTTCTTCTTGAAGAAGATGATTTCAGAATTTAATCTACAAGGACAATCTGTTCCAGTGATTTACCACAATGACTGGTTTTTGTGCTTGCAAGTTTTTCTCTAATACCTAAGGTAAATCGCCTTTGGTGTAAATTAAGTCCTTTTGTTTTTATCCTTCTCCAAGCAAAGCCAATGTACATCGTTATTAGTACGTCCTTCCGTAGTCTTCTTTTCTTTTTTTTCACTGACTTACAAAACCCAAATTTTTTCAGTGTTTCCCTATAATTTATATTTTCAAAATCTCCGACTCTTTTTTTCTTCCCTCTTCCTTGATGTTCTCAAATTTATCATAAAAGGTATTTCAAGCTAACCAGAGTATAGAAAGCCAAAATCTCACAAAAGGTCACATGCATGGAATAATTACCTCCAGGCCTTTCATATGACTTTGTTGTTAATACATTCCAGAATTACATTTGTGTTGCTTAAAAACCAGTGTTAAACTTCAAGGTTACCCAGATCTTTTTTCCGAGGTTCTGCTTCACTCAGTCATTTTCCCTGTTGTAAAAAATGGTTTTGCGTTCTACTTTACATATGCCTTTAGAGAGTTTCTTGTTGATTTCTAGACGGCTTCAAACTACAAAGATCATTTTAATTTTAATATTATTCTCTGACTTTGGCATCACAGGTTTTATAAACATGCATCACTTCATCAGGAAAATCATTAATGAAAATAACATTTTTCATTATCTGTTAAGTCCATATTTTCTTCTCAGTTGAAGTTTTTTACATTATATTTTCCACAGCAACCAGTTTTGATGTCAGAAATAAAATTATGGTCTTACAGAAGTACAGCTGGAACAAATGGGCTCGTAGGAGCCAGATTTCATGCATATGTGCATAGTTAAGCAGTGAAGTGTCAGGGATAAATATAGCATTTATACAATGTATAAACAGCAGCCAATAATTTTCACTCATACAGAATTCCTGCTTGAGAAACAGCAGCACAATTAGCCCATCCAGTTAAAGAGTCTGTTTCAGAAAGATATTTTGAAGTGAAATTTTTCTACATGTGTGAAATTCACAGTAATTAAGAGTTGTAAAAGTTTACCATATGGGATCAAAAGCAAAATCATGACATTAACACCAATGTGAAAGTGCATTTTGTGCACCACTGACATTTCACTAAAACATCATTTGAAGGTGTGGAAGACATGCATTAATCTCTTGGTACATTTAGCTTTAGAAGATAGGAAGTAGTGGGATATCCAGTCAAAAAAAGAAAACCCTTACGAGCCTAGGTAGAAGAATCTTTCCTTACACAGCTCCAAAAATATTAACATGGTGCTTAGAGCCAAAGCAATTAACACTGACTCTAAGCCTTCCTGTGAAACATCATCCTACAGAAAAACACAGATTTTGCAGAATTTAAGTATTACACTTGTAAACTAGAAGCAGAAAGAAGAAAGCCTATGCAGGTCTTGGAACTGAATATATGTCCTTGAGAATGTGCCTGACCATGCTGCCCAAATCGCCAGCACACTACCTGCTTGGGAAAGCATGTTTCCTGAGAAATCAGAAAGATTTCAACATCCCGATGTCAGAACCCAACCCAAACTAATCTGAGATTTGCATATTGTTGTTACACACCACCCCACACCCAACCCCTACCCCCAGAGGCTTGAGGGCCTTTCTTCACACTAAAAAGGTGACATTTCCTTAACCAGGTGAATTGCCTTTTTAGCCACAGCTCCTAAAAAACCACTAGCAGTTAACAAAGCTGCTCTGTACATTGCCTTTGGGATGTCAGATCATAAGGAATAAACTTCTAAGAGCTATGTTGTTCCCTTCACGTCTTCCAGACACAACTGCTCTTACAAAGAACCATTATTAATCTGTTAACATCCATGTTATATAATTCTCTTAGAGGTTTTACACAGAAGTATTATAAATGTTCAAAAAGAAAAGAGTTCTCTTTACTGTTAAAACACCTGGTTAAGTGCTACTTTGTTTTGCAGATTTGTAAATTTGATGTCAGTTGCACACCTACCTCTTCAACTGTGCTTTCCTGTCCAAATTAGAGCCTGGATTACGACTCTTTCTTTCTACACCCTGATGTCACATTAGCAAAAAGTAGACAGTGACCTTAACAGGTCAGCTGGTGTTCCCAGGATCTCCCCTGAGTTTTTAAGGCTGTTGTAATCTGCATTTTTGCATAACAGAAAGTTATCTACAGATAAAGGAAGAAATTATTCATTATGATCCACACTTTCCTGTTACAGTATGTCTCCCATGACTAAAGACTCTTTGCCCTCATAATTTTAGTCTTCTTATCCAGCATTGCAAAGTCTGTGATATAATTGCTTTTATCATTGTGATCATTTATTAAACCTCTCAATACATGTGACAAACGATGTATTTACTAGCCAAAAGCCATTTTAATGAAGCCTTGTGGAGATAAAATTGGGAGTTCTTTAAACGTTCTTACAGTTCTTTGCTTAATCTTTCTTCTGTGCTTGCTTTTTCTTACCTACCTTTAAAATTTTAGTAAATAGTCTTAGGGTCATCTGTTGCCATGGATTTTCCACCCTTACTGAATACAAATAACCCTTGACAACTTTCTAAAGCAGTAAATAAGCTTTTTGGGACGAACCAGTGTGACTCTATACAACCTTTTGTTGTTAAATACCCTTTCCCCTGGTAAATAAATAGAATTCTGTGTTGTTTTGCTGTTTTTTTGCCCTCTAGCTAACTTTTACTATAAATATCTCACTAATATGAAGCAGGGATTGTATTATGAACCTTAACATTCAGACAACTCTCTGCTAAGAAAAAAATATTCTTGTGCATGAAATGCAACAAATATTTCTATGCTTAGCGGGGGTTTTCCATAAATCAGGAGTTGAAGTATATCAGGAATATCTCAAAGTTGAGGGACCTGGGTTGTGAAATGTAGAAATTCTGACAGCTGAACAGCCCTTACTGGAAATTTCAATCCAGTAATTACACACCAAAAATACTTCCCTTTACACATGTTAAGTAGCTCCATGGAAACGAAAAAGATTGTTTTCTGATGTAATGAATTTATGCATTTTGTGGCATATATGGTGAAAATTGTTATTTTCTTTAATTACTTTAAAAGAATCACATTTATATCCTTAAGGAACTATTTTTAAAAAGAGTTTTAGTGCAGGAAGAGGTTCATAAACATCTTCAAATAGGTACCTAAAAGTTATAATTGCATGTCCTAATTATTTAATAAAGTTAGTACTGAAGATAAAATCACATAATTAGAATATGTCATTAAATAAAAAGTACAAATTGTATTTAAGAAACAGAATGTGCAGTAAGTAGGTTCAATTTACAAGATACATGAAGGTTGATTAACTATGTATTGCACTACTTCTGTAGATCACATTTAAAATTAGGCTCAGTCATTTCAAAGAAAAACCATGCTTGTCAAAATGTCAAATGATTTCTTACCTTTTTTCTGAAAGATTTCACATATTTTCCTTAGATATTTCCAAATCAGAAAAAACTTATTTCTCCATTTTTTAGGCAAATATGAGAACAAATCAAGCAAGTTAAGTTTTAGCTTACCCCTAAGGTAGGAGAATGTTTACTAAATTCTATTGTGGAAATTCTTTTGGGTCTCAATCCTTTTGGATTTAAAAAAGCTATCATCGTATACTTTTAGGTTAAGCCCATAGGCAGCCTTGCCAGCATTATCATTGAAATTGAAAAAGGTAGTAGTAGCTAATTCTCTATCAAATATCTTATTCTTCGCAAATATCTTAAACTTGAGGATAATATGGAGTTTTGAATTTAGAAATTTAATCAAGTCTTTATTTCTCTGTTCTTTTGAATAGCACAAATTTATTATGTTCATGTTCTCAGACACAAGAAAATCCACCAAAAAAAAATCCAAATTATTTCTTCCCCAAAATTCTTCCTATTTCTCATAAGGCAAAAGTAGTAAAATATGTGTGGAGACATGATGGAATTTCAAATTTTTTTCTATAATGTTAATAATCTCCAGCTTATAATCTACAATATTTCTTATTAAATTAGCTGATTTTCTGCAGATTTTTATAATTTATTTCTGGGATTCTAAGATATTTTAGTGCTTGGGAATTAGAAAAATATGTAAGAAATTATACTCACTTTGGACTACTGAATTTAGAAAGCACACATGAAAAGGGCTGTGGATTAGATTTTTTCAGCAGCAGTAAGTTTGGCTACTTTTTCTTCATTAGTAGGTATTAGCTAACAGTTATTGCTAACTTTAAGTTCATATTTATTTCTATAATAACTGTTCCATAAAAAAGCATGTAAATTACTAATGCGAAAAAGTTCACTGTAAAAACCTGGGATCCATATTTTCTGTGTTAAAATATTTAATTGCACTTTTATTTCTAACTATTAACATTTAAATCTTAGGGAATACAGTATTTAAGATTAGCTATGAAATGTTAAGTTACAGCATTTAATCTTAGCTTACATTTTTATTTGACCTTAAGAGACTGTGGTTACTATACATTTTTTCAAAGATCAATCATTTTCTTGCGTCCATTTGCACTTAACTCTAATGCAACTTAGTCACAGTTTTTAGTTTTGTTATTGGCTTAGAAGTAGCATAAAAATCAGTCCAAATTCTGACAACTTTCACTTATGTGATGTACAAAACTGACTCATTTTCATATACGCAAAACTGAAGGTAAATTTAACTCTGACCTCTGCTTTGAAAATCGGAAAATGCTGTTGTATAAAACACATAGTATGATGCTACTCCCCAGATCAAAATACCTACATGTAAGAAAAAGCCAATGAGAAGATTTAGAAGCTGGGGGAAAGAAAAAAACAAAACACCAAAAAAATATCAAAACACAAAAAAATACCCTCCTTACCATGCTACAAAAAACAGAGGAATATATTTTTTAACCTGTGGGTAAAAAAATAGTTCAAGATATGTTTCAGCTATGCAAAAGAGATATTCTACTCTAAATCTCTGTAGTTTTTTCAGAAACTACAGGGCAATGACTATACCAGGAAGTTTTTAACAGAATGATTGTTTTTCTGAAAATTAGTTAAGGAGTTCTTGTATTAAGTAGATCTGCTCATGCTGCCATATTGTTCTGCAGCCTACTTAATAGTATGCCGCTGATGCTGGAAGCAGGCACGCAATAAAACACACCGATAAAACACACCGAGGGTCGCGCAGCAGCAGCACACATTTAATGGGCGCCCTTCTCCTTACACGGTATTGAGGGGCCGCACGCTTAATCCTGATTGGCTGAACCAGTTGCCGCCTGGCCAACCAGCCAATAGCTGCCTGTGCCCCCAGCAGCCCAGGCCCGCGCCCCAGCACCCCAGGCCGGCGCAGTTGTATAATCAAGGTATTTATATACCAGTTATAAAATTATAATTAGGATTATTTATACCTGTGAGGCCTGCAGGCCAGATGTAAGCCACCACAATAGTGTCCTCCAAAAAACTCATTTTAAGTTGCTAAAGAGAATCTTTATTGACTTAATTGTATTAACATACTTGTTTCTAAGAGGATGCATGTACTAAGCAATGATTTGCCAGCATTTACTTAAACCTATCTCCACTGGGAAGTTTCACAATCATTACAATGCTCACTGCTCCCCCAGAACACAGCACAGTCAAAGAGATAACCACCCAGGCTTCTCTTTTCAGCTGAGAAACAGTCACACAAAGCATATGAATTCTAAAAAATGTTTTGCCTTCCTGGTTCCAGGAGCTTCAAGAAAAGTAGTACCCTTTGTCTTTCTGGGAATGGGCAAGGCAACAGAAGGACCCTCTGATTCCATTACCTAAAACTGGGAACATACAAACCATTCTCAGAGTTTAAAGTATTTCACAATTCCTTCCGAATCTCAAAGCAAAGTTTCCCAATGTTAAAACATGGTGCTTCTGCATTAAATAATTACAGAATTTTTTCACTTTATGTATATTTTAAACAGATTTATTGGTATTCCTTGAAAATGTCTATTCTGACATCCTTAATATGCCAGTGTGAGACTAGTTTTGTCTGACAAAATCAATCATAATATCATGAATAATGTATTTGTATTAATTGTTGCAAGTAATACATATCACACATTTTTAAAAAAGTTATAACCAATAGCACTGCGATTCCATGGCTCACCCAAGTTGAAATTTCTACTGCATATGTAAAACATTATACATTTACTACATGGCAGTTGAAAATATCCCAACTACTTCAAAAACGGCAGTAGCATTTTACCACATTTCTAGTCAACTGAAGAATACTCAATGCCAAAGAAAATCATTATCCCATTACATGTTCCTAAGTAATTCTGCTAGCTTAAGCATTGATATGAGTGTGACAACCATGAATTAAATACTCAAATTTATGAAAATAAGTTTTTGTAGTTATCAAAAGCCTGAACTACAGAAACAGAGCTAACTCAAACTTGTTAGAATAATTTCACTTTATAATAATGATCATTTATTTATGCATAACCTCATATAAGCTCACAGTTGAGGTACTCAAAACTGTAGGCAGCAATATCTCTTTCACACATTAGTGTCTTCCACATTTACCAGAATGGTTTTTCAGAGTGCAGTTTTCCTGCACAGTTTCATATTTTTGCACAAAGTATTTTGCTACTTTGAAAACCCATAAATAGTGTAACTCTAAACATGGTGAAAATTGTTCCTCTCTTGTTTTTCTTCTATGTACTTCTATCTTCAAGTTACTGTGAATGGGATACATTCCTCATTCATTCATTCATTCATTCACTCATTCATTCATTCATTCATTTCTTAATTATTAATCAACAGAGTACTGCAAATACTAAAAAATAGGATAAAAATTAGGATTATTTCCATGCAATCATTTTAAATTACATATATCCATAAGCAAGTCCCTCTACAGGGAATGATTGAATTTCTGCTGGTTTCAGTGAGATAGGTAGTTATCCAACAAATGCTGAGGATATTGTAAACATTTGCAGTTCATTCTCCTGAAGAAGTCTGGCTTGGTTTTCTGCTTGAGCTGCAGGATGTGAGACCCATTCTCAGCACCATCTCTGCAGAGAGATGCCACTGGAGAACTCCCACCTCAAGCACCTGTTATAAAATTTAAGCATTTCTCTGTACTATGAAGATTACCAAAGTGTTTAAATTGTGTAAAAAAGAAAAAAAATATTCCCAGATATTTTCCTAAGAAACTTGTTTCTAATTTGCTGAAACAGGATTGGAATAGCAGACATTAACAGAAAAAGTTATTTTGTCCCATGATAACTTGTATGGGATACAAATTACTATGTCCCATAATAATTTGTATTATTTCATATCTCCTTTGTGTACCGCATTTAGCGGTACACAAAGGAGATATGAAATAATACAGATTAGTTTCTCTCATATCAGAAATGTCTTCATCCAAAATCATCTCTTTACCTAAATGTTCATTGTATCTGAAAAGTAATTTTTAACATAGAGTTTGGGACTTTTTCTATTTTTTTTCAGATATCATGTTTTGCCATGTAAACCTTATTTTTTTATACTTCATAAATTAACTGTTGTTATTTCTTACAAAAACAAACCAATCTGTCCAATACATACAAGAAAAAGCAATTTATCTATATGTGACCACTCTGCATCCCTTCAGAAAGATCCAATGGGAAAGTAGTGCTCCGACTGCTGTTCACAGGATACCTTTGTTTCCAAGTCTGTAAAGTGACTGAACCACAATAGCTGAGCAGGACATCAGCATTTTTTCTTGTATATGTAAATTACGTAAGCAGTAATCTCAACATTGATTGAGGATTAAGTAGGTGGCGAGAAAACTGAGATTTCCTTGTATCCAACAGTCCTTACAACTGCTAATTTATTAGATGATGCTAATTAAATTAGGCTGGCTTTGTCATGGAAATATATGGTGCCTGACCAAAAAAACTGTTAACACAGTTATATCTGTTACATGGAGGTACAGCAGATTGCAATTATTAAAGACTGAGTTTAAGGTAACCTTAAACTCAATGTATACTCTGATGTTAGGATTGGATTTTATACTCTTTCACTTCCCAAATAACACTCCAACTTGGCATTATTTTTTTTTTTTTCAATTTGAAACACATGCTTTATAAAAACTAACTTACTCCCCCAAGCATTCAGTTTCCAAATGCAGTTCATTGTTTAACAGTTAAGGCAATTGTGAATATATCCCTGAGTATCTTGTCAAAGCATTAGCACAGCCCTCCTTTAAGTGATTGGTTATGTAAAAGCTCCATCTTAAGACAAGCACAGAAAGAAAACAAAAACATAGCTGTAACATGTACCAATCTTACCTGGTGCCTTATGTATTACTCCACTTGTTGCTTTCTCAGGGGTATATGGCAGAGCATCTTTGGAGTTTTCTAAAGCAAGTCTGCATTACCTAATTTTATTAGAAGTTTACATTACATTAGGGGTTTACTTTACATCTGTCTTCAACTCTGATGATGGTCCAAGGGGGTCTCAGTGCCTTGAGCTGAAGGACCATGACTAAGAAAATGATCAACTCTCACTCAACCCTGAAACTGTGTTGGTTCTGCTGCTCCAGCTGGATCTCTGCAAACCCATTGGACCTGATGAGATTCATCCAAGAATCCCCAAGGAGCTAGCTTCTGACAATGATTTTTATGTCTTGGGAGTACTGAGAAGTCCCAATTTTCCAGCTGACTGGAAAATTATAAACATTGTCCTGATTTCCAAAAAGGGCAGGAAGGAAGACCCTGGAAAGTGCAGGCCTGTCAGTCTTTAGTGTCTGGTAAAATCAGGGAAAGGATTAGATTCTGGGCAGTATTGCAAAACACCTAGAAGACAACACAGTCTTTGGTTCCTTTGCTTTCATGAGGGCAAAGTCCTGCTGGTTGAACATGATTTCCTTCTACAACAGGGTAAATCAGCTAGTTGATCAAGGACAGCCAGTTGAGATAACCATTCTGGACTTCAGTGTAAAGCTTTAAATACTGTATCTCCCAGGACCCTTTTGGATAAAATGTCCAGCCCACTCCTGGATAACAGTGTCACAGGATGCGTGAGCAACTGATTCTAGTGGGATTCCACAAAGGCTCTACTCTTAGCCCAGCTTTCTTCAACATCTTCATAAACAACCTGGATGTGGGACTCAAGGGAATACTAAGTAAACCGTCCATGATCAGCTGCAAGAAACCCTCCATTTGCTGGTGGGGCAGATGCTTGCATGCCTGGGAGAAAACGCCTGAAAAATTGGGCTATGGGAGAAGCCTTAGCACATAAAAGCAGTTAGCTGCAACATAATCAGGTCCATTTTTCTCTGGGTTTCGTGGAGGGAGTGAGGGCTCACCCAGAGGTTCAGCTTGGCCCCCCTCACCTTTTTCTCCCTGTGGTGCTGCTTCCTTATCCACTCCTGTCCTGCTCTGCTTCGCCGCTTGCCCGAGGCAGGTCACTGCTGCAACAACCTAGTGCTCCACGTTTCTCCGATGGAGCAGAAATTACCTGCACCCAGCCTCATTTCCCCCATTTGCCACAACAGCCACGGCCTGCAGCAGCCAGCCTGTGGCCGTGGTTCATCAGCACTGGAGACAGAGAGCCCCCGCCCCTGGAAATGGCGCGCCGCTGGTCGCAGGAGGGCGCCGGCCTTGCTGCTCGCAGCACGCCGCTCCCTCTGCTGAGCTGGCACTCACAGGGCCCCTGAGGGGCAGTGGTGACAATGCGCCCTTGTCTTCTGGCTTTCTCTCTGCCTCTCTTTTCCCCTCTCTGCTCTCTTTTCTATTCCCCTTTGGCAGGAACACCTACCCTTATTTTAAAATAAACAGTTCTCAGATATAATATTGCTGTGTTTGCACTTTATTTTTGTCTGAGAAATCTATCAAAAATAACCCTTCCCAATTCCCTCTTTTACAGAGGGACAGGACACCTGGTGGTCTGCATAGATGGGGGAATGAGATGCTGGAAAGCAGAGCTGTGGATAGGGACTTAGGGATCCCTGTCAATATCAAGTTGAATCTCAGTCAGCAGTGCCCTGGCAGCCAGGACAGGGCCAATCCTGTCCTGGGGACATCAGGCAAAGCATCATCAGCTGGGAAAGGGAGGGATTGTCCCGCTCTGCTCTGGGCTGAGGTGGCCTCACCTGAGTCAGTCTGCAACTTCCTTGTGAGGGGAAGAGGAGGGGCAGGTGCTGATTTCTGCTTCGTGGTGGCCAGTGACAGGACCCAAGGAAATGGTAGGAGGTTGAGTCAGGGCAGGATTAGATTGGATATCAGGAGGAAGTTTTCCCCTAGCGTGTTTGCACACTGGAACAGGCTCCCAGGGTAGTGGTCACAGCATAAGCCTGACAGAGTTCAAGAAGTGTTTGTACAACAAACAACACTGGACAACACTGCCAGGCACGTAGTGGGATTCTTGGGTTGTCCTGTGTAGGGCCAGGAGCTGGACTTCAATAATTCTGAAGGATTCCTTCCAACTCAGGATATTCTATAATTATAATATTTCTGAGAATCTTGATATTCAAAACAATATTAAATGTTCTATGATCAAGGAACTCTCAAAAAGACAATTTGATATAGTAACACATTATTGTACAAGCAAATATACCAGTGCTTCAAATTCAATTCAGGACCTCAAGATAAAAGGATCCAAGGATAATGTTCGCAGTGGAAGAGTATTCAGGCTTTAAAAATCTTTTGTTGATGATTAATAAAAATTAAGAGATGCCAAGGCATTTAAGAACCACAAAATCTGTTTATTGGGAGTATTTTTCAGCACTGCAACACAATGATGATTAGACGAAGAGAAAGAAAAAGAAACCCCACAGCAAGCTTCAAAGTCAATAAATGGAAACATATCAATGAGTAACATTGGTTTTTTTCAACTTCTAAACACAAAAAATTTCTCTTCTGTCTGCTGCTACAAGTTAATTTTGACAGGTAACAACCCCAAACCTTTCTTTAGGAAATATGCATTTAGAAATCCCTTTTTCAGTCCCTAATATCCAAACTGTGTTTGCTTTTAGCCCACTATCCTTCCACTTCCAGGAAACCCATAAAATTACCAGAAATAGCCATAGAAGGAAGATATGAAATGAACACTAAGTAACTCCACAACATGTTCTGTTCTCTTTCTTTTTATCTTAAAGCATAAACAAAATATCCGAATAGCTTATGAAATCTTCTACATAATATAAAGACTTGTTTCTTCAATACTTAAAAAAAATTATTTCCATTTGCTTGCTATTCTTTAATTTCTTTTTCTACTCCTGCATTTGAGATTCTCTCTTGTTCCTTTCACACCTACCTTTTTTCTCCTTTTGTCTATTGTCTTGGCTTTCCCAATCCCTGTTTTTTTCTCAAAATCTTTGCCACTTATTTTCTTCGCTCAGATCTTTATTCCAGTTTCCTGAACTCCCTCAGAGGTCTTGCATGCAGGAAGTGGTTTGCCACAGGTCTGAAAAGAAAAGTGATGTCTCCCACCAACCATCCAGTATACATTTGTTTTTTCCTACCTTGGAACAGGAAGAGATATGAGAGAAGAGGAAGAAAAGTCCAAGCAAGTCAGAAGGAGGGAGAAGGACCCAGGAGCCCATGATTTCTCCTAACAAGGAGGAAATAATTTCTTACTCAAGTGCAACTTGCCAAGACTAGTTTTGAGCTTCTCTTCTCTCAGTCCTGAAGGGCTGTCAGACCAAGGTTACTTAAAAGAACTAGCCAGCTAAAACAGACACGTGAGGGAAGGTCTTAAAAATTTATAAGAATAAACACAAAAGAAACTCTATGTGTACGATTCTGTGCAATCCAATTGAAGAATTAGTTTCCCTTTGCAGCCAGTCCACTTTTCCAAAGTGGCTTATCTGTTTAGCCTCCCTATATTGCTGGTGTGTCAGTCCAATTAAGAGAAAGCAAGCATTTGTCCTGAGATTGATCATGCCTGGATCAATGTCTAAGCTTTAAATAAGGCCCATCAGTGCATGTGAATATCAATTCTTAAGCCAGTTTTGGACTACATCTTTAATTTTGCTATAATGAAGTGATTAAGTTTAGAGAAGACTCTTTCTCTACCAGAAGAAAAAGAAATAGGGTATTTCACTCTTTGACCATGAGCTGGAGAAATCTGAATTGTCAAGGTTACTTAAAATGCTATGGAAAGCAAATCCATAGATGGTGAGAAACCAAGAAATGTGTAAGCATTAAAAAAAGGTTCCTAAATGATGGTCTAAAACAGGTGAACTGGGTTTGCATGAGCAGGTTTTGGCAGTGGGAGGCTAGAGAGGTGAATTCTGTGAGAAGCTGTGCAGAGCTTTACTCTTGTCCAACACATCAAATGGCAGACAGCTTCAGGAGTGACATGCTTCTGGTTAAGGCTGGGCCAATCTGAAATTATAGCAACATCTCTGTGATAGCATATTTAAGAAGGAAAAATTATTAATATGTAGGAATAATTGTGTTCAGAAAAGAGTGGGTTGAGAATACATGAGAGAATTCTACAGTCACCAAGGTCAGTGGAAAAGGAGCAGCAAGGGCGCTCCAGGAGCCTCAGCTGAGATTCCTCTGCAGCCCATGGTGCAGACCATGGTGAGGCAGCTGTGCCCCTGCAGCCCATGGAGGAGCCCTACACCAGAGCAGCTGGACACCTGAAAAGAAAACTCTGAATCCATGAAAAGCCCGTGCTGGAACAGGCTCCTGGTAGGGACCTGCAGACTCACTGATAGAGGAGCCCACCCTGGAGCACGCATCATGGTAGGAGCTGTGACCCTGTGGGGTCCTAAGTTGGAGCAGGCTGGTCCTGGAGGACTGCACACTGTGGAAAGGGACCAACATTGCAGCAATTTGTGGAGAACTGTTGCCTGTCAGATAGACTCATGCTGGAGAAGTCCATGAACTGTTTCCCGCGGGAGAGACCACACACTGGAGCGGGGGAAGAACTCCTCTCCCTGAGCAGTGGCAGAAAACACATGTGATGAACTGATCATAACCCACATTCCCATCTCCCTGCACCTCTGGGGAAACAAGGTAGAGTCTGGGAAGGAGGAAGGGGTGAGGAGAAGGTATTTTTAAAATTTATTTTAGTTCTCATTATCTTGCTCTATTTTATTAGTAATAAATATAATTAATAGCCCCAAAATCAGTTTGCTTTGCCTGTGATTGCACTTAGTGAGTGATCTCTCCCTGTCCTTATTTCCACTCACAAATCTTGGGTTATGTTTTTTCTCCCTTGCCTGTTTATGGAGGGGAGTGATTGAGCTGCTTTTTATGGCCACCTGGCAGCCAGCCATAGTGAACCCACTACAAGTCTGAATCCTCAGCATTCTGTTTGCGACAGCTCACCTTGTTGGTTGTAACCATGAACAACTGTTTTCCCATCAACATATGGGAAGGTACAATAAAGGCCAGGTACACAAAAAAATTTCAAGTCATTTATCATCTATCAGTCTCTTAAAGTAATTTGGCTTTATTAATGAAAGCAGAGGAAATTGCAATACCAATGAAGTACTGGAAAAAATAGAGGGCTTTATTAAATTTGTACAATTTTCCATATGACAGTCAACTTAAATGTGCCTGATGGATTCTTCTGTTCTGCAGGCTCTTATTGTTATGTCAGGTTTTTAATATAAATAATAACAATATCATTAAAATAAAGGATTAGCAATTGCGGTAATTGTATCACAACCTCCTCGTGACTGCACCATGGCCATCTAATTGCCTGTCAGTGCTCAGGGGCCCAGATCTGCAGATGTGCCTGAACATTGCAGCTCAGGAGAAGAGCTTGTTCAACTAAGAGGCAGTTCAGTTTCATACACTTTAATTTAGAATAAATTTTAGGTATCTGTGATTTCTCAGCACATGCATTCTGTGTTTAAGAACAAAATTTACACCAAGCAGGACTCACAACACTGAAAATCTTCATTGATTTTCCTGCATCAGGGAAATACTTTCTCCAGTTTCGTACAGCACTGAGAAAACTAAGAGCACTGAAAAATTCACCAATTACTTACAATAGCTAAGGAGAGAAAATTTAAAGTTTACAGCAGCTACATTTATACAAACAATCTGAAAATTCTTAGAAAATCTTAGAATTCTTCCTTGTATTGAATATGAATTCTTTTCACTATTTTTAGCTTTTTAATGCCTACAATGATTTTGTAAATAATTATGCAAGCTTTCTAATGGGAAACCAGCACATTAAAAAAAATTGAATATTTAAGTGCTCTAAGATGTTACTGATTCAGAAGTACTTGTACACTGTACAAAACAATCCTACAAAAACAAGAGAGTTAGCAAAGATTTTCTCACTGAACAACAGGACCAATTCTTTACAAATAGTTCATTTTCATTACTGGTAGAGATAAGAAGTACCTCAGAGATCTTGGGTATTAACAGGTTTCCTGAAAAGGGGGTAAAAAAATCTCCAGGTAAGTATATATGCTGCCTATATAAGTAACTCAGCAGCACTTCTAGTCAAACAAGAGAAACATTTCCCTCTAAGGTAGGCAAAGAGACTGCCAAATCCACGGGGAAAGTAACAGGGTGTCTGGAATATCATCAGCTCACAAAATATTCTGGTATTAACATCATCAGGCCTGCTCATTCTCACCACCCAAAGTTGCTATACAGGAATACAAAAATAATATCCTTCTAAAAGCATATTAACAGGATGATATGCCTGTCTGACAGCAATGGCAGTGCTAGTAAAATTGATGAGAAGCCTGAATTTTTCTGCCTTCCAGCAGTGCACACCTAGTGTACTGATTGCCTTTCCCTAACCCTCAGCAGACCTGCTCTCCTTCTCAAGGATCCTGGCACAATCAGACAATGTTACTTATCTAAATGAATGGCTCTTTGAGTGAATGAAACCGAGAAAAAAACAGTAGAACCTTCAGTATGAAGGGAGTTTGAGTGTCCAAGGGCATCCTGTTCTGCAGATGGTATTTTATAGACACATTATAGATGATTTTAACATGAGACTTTTTTTCTTACAGTGAGCAGAGGATCAGGCTCAGCTTGTTCAATATTTAATGCAAATGTTCAGTTCAGATCTCAGAGGAATGAAGAGATGGTGTTTCTAAGACACTTTTCCATTCTACTGATCTCCTGTTTAACTGGTTTCCAAGGGGAAAGAATGCTTTAAGTTCTGCTTCAGATGTGTTACAGTGATAACCGTGGTCCCCCTACATGATCTGTACACCCTAAAGAGACTGACCGCTTTACCACCGCTGTTTATCTCAGATAATTCCCTCTTTCTAGTAGTGGCAAAACCAACGAAACCAGTCTCAGACACCATTAAGACATTTAGTTTGTACTTCTGGAATAAGTCAGACATAGAAGGTGAAGGTCACCTAGAAATGAACAAATTTTTAAAGAAACTTCTATTTTGATGCTACTTTTTTTTTTAGTCATAACTGACAGTGAGTTACTCACACTCACTAGTTAACCAAGTTAGTCAAGAATAAGAAAATACCAAGAAGAAGATAATAAAAATAGTAGGAAGATACCAAGAGTACCAAGTCAAGAATAGCTTTTTTTTTCTCTCATTAAAAATACATATTTTAAAATCATTGGAGTATTTATTCAAGAAACTTCTCAGCATTCTTAAAAGTACTACAGACTTTTTGGTCTTTCATTCCTGTGTAATAATTTTCAAAAATATCTTGCTTACCTAATATTTATGGGTACACTAAACTGTGAAGATCAAGAAAAGCTAATCAAGACCAAGTTAATAACAGGTAACTCCCTTTGGAGTCTTCTGAGAAAGTATTGGTTTGGTGCTTCAGTATTTCAGCTGGTTATCTAAACCTAGATTACCTATATCAGTTCTATTCTGCATTACTTACACTTACACTGTCCTAGTAGTCTAAAGTAGTGAATGTTTAGCAAAAGATTCCCACAATGGGAAAGCTGCCCTGGTCTGATTGTCAACGTCTGTTACTGTCTTCCATCATATTAGATCAGTTTAAATCTTCAGAAGTTAGTGGGTACAAAGAATAAAACTAAGCGTCCTGATTTTTGCATTCAAATAAATCACAAATAAACAATATACATTGGCAAACTCTCCACAAACTTTTTCTGTTCTAAATAGGATTTTATATATCATGTACACATATAACAGATATAAAGACTGACACAGAGAGGTTATGGATCTCCTGTCTCTTAAATTGTTAATACATTCTTTCAGAGGGAAAACAAAACAAACCAAAATTAAGCTAAACAAAACAAAATAAAACAAAACCAAGCAAACAAAACAAAGTAAAACCAAACAGAACAAAAATAAACAAGGATCTGAAGAGAGCACAGCTTTTCCTAATGAAACACCTAAATGAGAGCAAAAAAAATGTCTAGCCCTGCATCAGGTGTTCTTTTGGTGTCTAATGTTAGCACTAAACTTCACATAAAGAACTTTTATTTCTTAAAAAAAAAAATTTACACAAATTCTGCTCTGGGGAATGAATAATAGGCACTGGACATAATCATGCTAAGGGCCAAATTTTCAGTGTCTCAAAATTCCCTTCAAGGACTGTGTACATACTGTGTTTTGCGTTCTCTGAACCAAAGTTTGGATCAAAATATTGGGTATTCATGCATGATGTTATCAATATTTGAACAAAACTGCCCACCTGTGCCTGAGAAGATACTTTGGGGTTCATTTGTGTACTGGGGTATTTATTCACAGAATCACTAGGTTGGAAGAGACCTTAAAGATCATCAAGTCCAACCCATGCCCTAACACCTCAACTAGACCATGGCACCAAGTGCCATACCTAATCTTTTTTTAAACACATCCAGGGATGGTGACTCCACCACCTCCCTGGGCAGGCAATTCATAAATAACTTTTTCCTAATATCCAACCTATATTTTCTTTGGCATAGCTTGGGACTTTGTCTTCTGGTTCTGTCAGTTGCTGCCTGGAAAAAGAGACCAGCCCCCACCTGATTACAGACACCTTTCAGGTAGAGAGTGATAAGGTCACCGCTGAGTCTCCTTTTCTCCAGGCTAAGCACCCCCAGCTCCCTCAGCCGTTCCTCATGGGGCTTGTGTTCCAAGCCCTTCACCAGCCTCATTGCCCTCCTCTGGACGTGCTCAAGTGTCTCAACATCCTTCCTGTTGCAGACATCTTTTTATGAAAAATCCTTTCCTTAAGATTTTTCCTCCTGAAAAGCTCAGAGGCCTCAGGAACAAAATGTAAACATTGATTATCTGCTGCTGTGGAATGCAACAGGTGGATCTGTGATTGGTTTGTAATTAATGGCCAATCACAGCCCAGCTGGCTTGGGCTCTCTGTCAGAGACACAAGCCTTTGTTTATCATTACTTTCTATTCTTAGCTTAGCTAGACTTCTGGTGAAACCTTTTCTTCTATTATTTTAATATAGTTTTAATGTAATTTATATAATAAAATAATAAATCAAGCCTTCTGAAACATGGAGTCAGATCCTCGTCTCTTCCCTCATCCAAGAACCCCTGTGAACACCATCACACCTTCCCAAACGGAGGGGCCCAGAACTGGGCACAGTACCCAAGGTGAGGCCTCACCAGTGCTGAGTACAGGGGAAGGATGACCTCCCTGCTCCTGCTGGCCACACTCTTCCTGATACTGGCCAGGATGCCATTGGCCTTCTAGGCCACCAGGGCACAGTGCTGGCCCCACCAGGGCACACTGCTGGCTCACATTCAGTCAGCTGTTGATTAGCACTCCCAGGTCCCTTTCTGCCTGTGTGCTCTCCAGCCACACCGTCCCCAGCCTATAGTGCTGCAGGGGGTTATTGTGACCAAAATACAGGACTTGCACTTATTAAACTTCATCCTACTGGACTCTGCCCATCCATCAAAGTGTTCCAAGTCTCTCTGTAGAGCCATTCTCCCCTTGAACCCAGATACTCTGTTGTAATATATTTCAGTTTTTGAAATCCTACCCTTCACTACAGAGTCACAAGGAGCTTCTCAGAGCCCACCTAATTCACCATCCTTCTACAGGAGTATGAAACATATACCATTGCTTAATCAAATAAATATTCCTTCCTGTTCTTTGGAGACAACTGGGACAGCAACATGGTTCTTTTGCAGATATGTATCCAGAAACAGACATGCAGTTATACTTAATTGAAAACTCAGATAGGATTACACCATCTGTTTCTGGGAGAAGATATCTGTGGCACACAGTGCTTTTCATAGCTCAAACTTTAGCCTTCAAAACATCTTATGTGAAACACTGAGCATGGGGCTAATGGCTGGGAATCCTTTTTTGACTTGCTAACAAGCAATTAATCTGTCATCTCCATGTCCAATATTCCGCTGACCTAACGTCCTTAGTCAGCCTGCAAGTGTAGGGTTTGGTACTGAAGTCCTTTCAAAATCCATCACCTATGTCAAGTAACATTATTTGTGCTAATGAAGTTTTGCATTGTCTAAATACTGCAGCAGGCAATTTTACTCCTAAATGTATCACATTTAGTGTCATCTACTCTGTTCTTATCTACTGAAAGGATAGAGGCAATCAGAAACTTAAATGAATGACAGTACCTCACATTCATATAATAAATATATTGCTCATTCATATAATAAATATATTGCTTTTTAAAATAGTAATTTTTTACTTCAGTTTCACCTTGGTGATATTTTAATTCTCTATGGTCAAAGACAGAAAAAAAAAAAGAAGAAAGAAACAAAACCATAGCAGGAATCTTGCTGCTGCAAAAGTAGACAAGAAGACTTGCCTTGTAATCGCACATAAAGGAAGAATATTATTTAAACATAATGTGTCTTCTGAAGCTCAGTTATGTCTCTTCAAGACATCTCTGCCAAAATCTTATTTTTTCCTTATAACCACTTTTCAAGGTTTTGACCTCAGCTGAAATTTTCCCTTGTAACTTTTGTTGTATTAACTCAGATTCAGTCTTGGTGAGCTAATATTCAAACAACTGCAATATAAAAATATCGCTTCTGTGTTACAAGTCGTGCTATTTCCACACTGCAGGAATCTTTGGGCAGTGTCTCAGTGACTATTTCAATGCATGTTGTGTCATTATAGCACTGGCAGGTACTTAGCACATCTTGTTTGAAGCCACACCATCTTAGTTATCTCACAGACTCAAATGTTTCAAGCTCCTTTGCAGACGCTGTTACTTGGGCTGTAATTGGACTGCAGGCATATAGCTGAAACCCAAGACAGAACCCTCTTTGGGTGCTGCCTAGGATGCTCTGTTATACCATATGAATACTCTTTTCATCTTCTGTTTATTTTAGGCTTTTCTGAACAAGTAAGTGGAAACAAAATGCGTCTTCAAGTTCAATCTCAGATGAACTCGGGGCAAATTTTCACGAATACATGCACATTAAGTTATTAAATACTTTCGATATATTTTGTATTATTAAATACTTTTGACATTTTGTATTTTGCCGAAATTCAGTGATGAACTGTGCATGCTTTGAAAGGTTTCAAAAACAGTCTCATATATATGCAAGTGCAGGATGCTAACATCTACATCTATTTAAGGTGCTTTGTGCATAATTTTGCCCCCAAATATCCTAAAGTTTGTCCTTTTAATTTCTTTAGTATTGTATAATATGTATCTTGTTTCCCTACAATTGCTATAGAAACTGTAGATTATATCAGACAACATCTGGTAAACAGGATATCAAGAACACAAACTGTCACTCTCTTTAGCTAGGTATAGGATATATTTGGACTTTCACAAAGTATAGTTTGTGAAAAGTAACTCTAATTCTACTGTTTCTTGCATGAAAGCTTTTAATGCTGATCCCTCTTTCCTCCACAAGCTCTCTTGCTGTCAATTCTATAGCATTGTCCTCTAGAAGATAAGTTAATGAAACAAATAACAAGGCATATTATTTGAAAGGATACTGCATAGGACATTCATGGAAGTGGTTTAACTACAGGGGAAGAAAACTTGCACTTGTATTTTTTAAAATGCAACCCAGCAGGCAAGGCATATTATTGAAATTTATTTCTTTCTCTCTCTCTTTCTTTCTTTCTCTCTTTCTCTTTCTTTCTCTTTCTTTCTTTCTTTCTTTCTTTCTTTCTTTCTTTCTTTCTTTCTTTCTTTCTTTCTTTCTTTCTTTCTTTCTTTCTTTCTTTCTTTCTTTCTTTCTTTCTTTCTTTCTTTCTTTCTTTCTTTCTTTCTTTCTTTCTTTCTTTCTTTCTTTCTTTCTTTCTTTTTCTTCAATTTTCAACACACCATCACCCTTTTAACGTTATCCTGTAATTACATATTTCTAATGGAGAAAAAAAAGCGTATGGTAATATTTTGGTTCACGATAGGTAAAATGTTCTGTAGCCAAGACATTAATTTTAACCTCAATAAAGATTCAATATATTCAGTTTTCCTTATTTTTAATATAGGCTAATTTGCCAAATATATATTTTTTTATTCAAGCATTCTGGAGTCCATCCAAATATAATCCACAACATTAAAATATTTGCCATCACATTAAATAGAGCCAATAGTTTTTGTATATGTAAAAGTAAACTTTGAAGTTTTTCATCTTGAAATTTCTGTATGTCATCAGGAGAGTCTGTATTTTCTTTAAATGCTAAATATTTCATCTGCTCAGACATCAGATTCTGAATAATTTAGTATTTAATAGGCTTCTAAACATGTACAAAACGAAACTTTCTCTCTCTCTTTCTCTCTTTCTTTCTCTCTTTCTCTTTCTTTCTCTTTCTTTCTTTCTTTCTTTCTTTCTTTCTTTCTTTCTTTCTTTCTTTCTTTCTTTCTTTCTTTCTTTCTTTCTTTCTTTCTTTCTTTCTTTCTTTCTTTCTTTCTTTCTTTCTTTCTTTCTTTCTTTCTTTTCTCTCTCTCTCTCTCTCTCTCTCCCCCCCCTCTTTCTCTCTCTCTCTCTTTCTCTCTATCTTTCTCTTTCTCCCTTTCTTTCTTCTCTTTCTTTCTTCTCTTTCTAAACTATTAGATTTTTCTGTTTTGTACTCATGCTTCCTATACCCCAGCTTAAAGAAAATATAGTTTCATGAAAGAAATTATGGTGAGCTACATGCATTTAATTTGTAAAACTGCAGGACGACATTACAGATAGCACAAGTATTTTCTTGTCCATTAAGCTTCCTACCTAGGGGAAAAATGCCTTAAATAACCATCTTAACACCCTTGTCAGGTATTCTCCTGCCATAAGATTGAATGCAGATTTTGTAAATGTAAATGTTCTTCATTAAATTATGTATAATAGGATGCTGAATTCAACACCTACAACAGTACCAAAGTGTTGTGTTCCCTAGAAAATTACTAGTCATTGTACTACTTTACAAAAGGAGAATAATTTTGGCCAAAAACTTCTCAAAAATGTGTTTGAGGCTATTTACAAGACTGCAGTCACTATGATGAAACGCTGCTAATTTTGTTTCTAGAGCCATGAGTACAAAACATCCAACTGAAATACATCTTGTGTCGGTCTGTTACTGTCTTTTCCCCCTTCCCTGTCTCTGACCTGCTCATTTACCTTTTCTCCAATCCTATCATCAGCTGGGCACACTGCAGACAAACGTAAGATTCCTCTGCCTCTGCTGACATGAAGTCAGATGGCTCTTATTCAAATGTTTCTGTGGCGGTCCCCAAAGGCAAGAGGTTTGCCAGTGGGAGAGAAATAAAATTTAATGTATTTTCTATTCATTCAGGGCAGCCTTGATCCCCTAAGCTTAGGGAAGCCCCAAAGTTATGTCCATAGGTGTGAAAGTCTCAATAAGCTTCCAGGTACTTAGAGAATGCATCAAATGAAAGTCCCTTTGAAACAGGCTATACTCTGCATCTTCTCCTGCATCTGTGGGTGGAAGAGAAGAACAGAGAAGGAGCCTTGCTCTGGAATGAAGGTATTTTACTGTTCCTCTGTACTTTGTTGTTCTCCAGAAAGTACATGGACAATATGGTGGTCAGTCCTTATAATTTTTTTGTATCACTAAACAAGTATGATTGAAATAAAACAAAGCTAAAACCCCACATACTGTTAGTCCTCTAAATAAATTACATAATTAAGATATAAAAATATGAGATTTGATTTTTATTAGTCTTTCATCACTTTTTCTCCCCAATCTTCCTGTCTTTTTCCGATATCACAAAAAAAATTCTCTTCCACTAATAAAGGAGAAAATTACTTATCAAAATGTCTTTTTACATGAGGCTTGTGGTTATCAGTCAGTAGGATTTTCTTTCAGTTTGTTTGATTTGGCTATAAACCTCTTGTTTTGAAGAGGCATTATCATTCTCTGTTATGCATGAAATGTTCTTTTTACTTATGATTAGTGAAGAGCTTGGCTTTATTTTTCATATCCCAGATGCTTTCACACTCTAGATAGTAAGATACTAAGTATCTTCCTAATTTTCTCTTTTCTTTTGTGAAAGCAGTGGTTTGTAGTGAAACAAAGGTGACTGAAGACTGTGACAGTAAATATACATACTATTTATACATAGAAAGTGATGCTTTTTAAATGGTAGAAATCAGCTCGAAGTTGCAGTCTTCTCAACAGAATAATTTTGTCATGGAATGCTGATGTCCAGATTCAAAATGAAGCAGCCAGAAGGGGAAAAGAAGGAAAGAATATATGAAGAGCACTGGCAGCAATAAACTAGCATTCTGTAGTGCTCAAAGGCAGAAGTTATCATGTATAAATAGTAAAGTTACCAATTCCCTCATGCATTACCTTTAAACAACAAACAAAGAAACAATAAGAAGTCAGGAAGAAATATTGTCTTAGCACAGCATATTTGTATTTACACCATTGGCTTGCGTATCTCGTATGACTATCTAATTGAGCACATGAAAATATTTGCTACTCAGAAATCCCTGAAAGTTTCTGATTGGAATTATAAGCTGAAGTCATTGAGGAATTGGGATATTTTTCATATAGAAATTCAGACGTAGTAAGTTTCCAAAATCACTCAGAGATGCTTCCTGTTTACAAAGTTTTTGTGCTCTGTGCAATTTCATTAATTTACCTCTGCAGTTCTCCATTCTTAAGCAAGCAGTTATAGTCATGCTACAATCTGAAATTTCCCTATTGAGCTTATCTCAGAACATCTCCACGCTCCCTATGCTCTTTGTATTTTAAAAAATTACTTTATTGCAGTGCTTTGTCACTTTATTTGAGAGGTGACATCAATTGTTAAAATTAATTATTGTCCAGTTTGGCTGATTTTGTCATCTCATCTGATGTTATATGCCAATAACTTAAAAGTCTCCTCCATTAATACAGACTTAATGGGCAAGAGACAAGTGTACACAGGATGTCTGAAGTTTTTTTATCACAAAAAATATTGATTAGGCTTGCTGAATTTGAATGCACTGAAATGAAGTTTAATTTATCATAATAACAGCAGAATTTTCAACCTCAGGAAAGAGGGGTAGAAGTGAATTAAGAGATAACTCAAATGGCTTTAGTAACAAAATTACCCTTTTTGCATTTTACAGCAGTTATTTACAGCTTTAGTCATTGTAGTTTTCTACTGAAAGCACACACAGGTGGTTAATCAATAGTGCCATTTAGAAGAAAGGGAAGCAAATGCTCATATTGGGATGTCAACACACTGCTAAAATGAAGTCGAGCTACCAAACCCATAGTTTTTATCTCCGCACATTAAAAGCAGGTAGCAGGCCTGTGATCACAGAAATGGAGCTGATTTTTTGATAAATCTATACTAACCACTTAATACAGATTACTGCACAGCAGTGAAAAGTTGAAAACAGGACCATAGTATCTTTATGCATGTAATCAGAAGTGTCAGCAATATGAGTTTGGATATATCTAGTATTTCAGAAACTTCAATCTACATGACACCTTTTTAAGCACAGTTTTTGTAGTATATTTTCAGTACTCCTAATTTGTTTCCCATTTCCCTGATGCAATAACTTGGATGACAATTAACCATTGGATTACATAAGTGTAAATATTACAGTTATATTAGTAGATTAGCATAAATTAGTAACTATACATAATATCCATTAAATATCAGATACTAGGTAAAAATACATACCACTATATATATATATTTATGCCATAATTGAATATATATAACAATTACTATGGTGATTGTGTCTTCTTGTACTCTTTATTCCGTTTCTCTAATGAGAAGTCAAAATAAGGTGAAGCAGGAAGAGCATCATTATGCAATTTCAGAGGGTTTTTTATCAGAGAGTTTTTTCAGAGAGTTTTTACATAGAATCACATGATCACAGAATTTCACAAGTTGAAAGAGACTGGTGAAGATAACCTCCCTGCCTCTTACAGAACTACCTAAAAGTAAACCAGGAGCATAAATATGGCCAGAAGCATCGACCAAATGCTGTTTGAACTCTGATGGGCTTGGTGCTGTGGGGAGCCTCTTCCAGCGCCCAACCATCCTGCCAGTAAGAAACCTCTTCCCAATATGCATTCTGAACTTCCCCTGACACAGCTACCTACCACTGGCCACCAGAGAGAGGAATTGATACCTCTCCAGCACTGTCACTCTTTGAGGAAGCTGTAGACCACTTCTTTGGTTGAGTCATCTCTCCCCAAGAGTCATCCTACTACAAAAATACACCCAAACACACATCCATAGACACACACACCAAAAACCCCAAAAGCTATTCTCTTATTTCAAGGGTTTAATCCAGGCTGAATTCAGAGATTATGTTTTTACTACTTCATTCACTGCTTCATTCACAAGACTGAACAAAAATGAATCAGTGCCTTAATTCACAGCTATTTCATTTTGCCATCTGTGCCATTTTGCACCAAACAGATGAGGGTCTTCAAATATGAAGAACAACAGTGAAAGATAAGCAGACAAGCTGTTTAAATAGACATCCTCTGGGGAAATCACACCCAGTTTAGTCTTGGGACAAGACAGTGTTGGCCAAAATGAAAGACCAGGACTCTCTAGCTGAAGTCAGGAACTCAAATCCTCAGTGGGTCATCATAGAGGGATGCCTGTAACAAATGCTGTGCAACAGATCTAGAAGACAGACTGAAAACATCAGTATTTATGTTAATACAATAATCATTCCATGCCTTACACACAGCACAAAGGAGCTGGAAGTGCCTGAGCTAATAGGGACAGCAGTCTTGTAAAAGGCCTTGCAGTCTAGTCTGTCACATAAAGATCAGAATATTATCTTCTCAGAGCCTCACTTTCATACAAATTTGTCACTTGTGTAATGTTAACCTTTACTGAGCTTAAATATTGTGAATTTTATCCTGGGGACATAAATGAAAGTTTTGCACACCTTTCCCTCCACTCACTGTGCAAATAAACAAACAAAAATCTCCAACAAACCAAACAAAACAAGCAAACAAACAAGCAAAACATAAGTTTTTAAAAAAGGGAATTCAATTCAGTCCTGGTTTATGGAACAAACATGTGCATATACATATCTGAAACTAAACTGCCCTTTGATATAGAACATCATCCACTGCAGCATGAATGGGTTCTATTGCAGCCACCATGCAGCAGATCCCTTACTGTAATAAGCACCCACTTCAAAACCTTCTTGGAAAAACATTATTATGCAGATCATTATTATGCAAACACTACCTCAGGGGTAGTGAACAAAAGAGAAAATAGGACCTTGATATCATTTTATGCACCATACTGTCATACTTTTTATATGCACTGGAACTCTCTACAATGCAGAGGAGCAGGCATTGAAATCCCTGCCTTCAATGCAGCTTAATTTAGACCCTTTTAAAGCAATGAGTGTAGATTCACTATCAGGGCAGCAGGGACAGCTTTGGAGCTCTGCACAGTGTAATTTGAACTGCCTCCCAGTAGAATGCATACCACGATTAATAACAGCTCCACTGCCCTGACAGTGCTCAGGCATAGCACACTTCAATTGTATTTCAGAAGGGCAAACAAGTGTATATATCAGTCAGCTACATTTCCTTTTCATTATTACACCTCATTGAAAAACTCTAAGCCATCTAAAATGAAATATTAATTTCCCATCACAGTTCCCAAATCTCAGGGACAATATGGCCCTGAAGTTTTATGGTGATTCAGCTTATGAATAAAAATAAAATGGAATTTTGTGAAAGACGTTGTTTCGTAATGCACTTACTTTGTCACCTTTGTCATCTATACTGAGTGCAATGACAAATATGAAGTTGTGTGTCTATTTATCCCTTATTTAAATAGACAGAGTACTTATGCAGGGCAGGTCAAAAACTCAGCGTTGGACCCTGCAGAGAAATACTTTATGTATGCAAATAGATCTGCATAGTATTTACAGCATTACACCAGGCACTGCTCTGACAATTCTTCATATGTTTTCTAAATTGGCACTACTCCCTTAGCTTCAGAGAAATTACTCCTTATTTATCTGCATGTAAATGATATAAGAATCAGATCTACTCTATTCCTTTACATAAAAAACTGCTTTTAGTTCTCCAGTTAATCTATGGAGTGAGTGGTTCAGTTTTGCAGTTTCCCCAAGTAAGGAAGGGACATTTTATGCAGTTATTGAGCTTTCTCTGAAACTTTCATCAGGTAACTTGGGAATCCAGAGTTAAAGAGCTAGAAATTGCATCTGCATTGTTTTTTATTGTCTTCCTAGTTTTCAAGGGAAAACATTTACTTGGAAATAATTTACATGTTTGTCTCAATTTCTGTGAAAGGACCATCTATTTTCAGTGCCTTTGTGAGGATTATCTAACATGCCAGCAGAAATAAAACACAGGCAAAACAAACCTGACATTTACTTGACCTCATGATAAAAGTGATCACAACATCTGTTCATCTTTAGTCTTTAATTTTGCCCCTTTCTCATACACTGGTAAAATTAGGATAGGCTTTGTACACCTCTCTGAGGTAACCAAATATCTTAGGAATGAGACCCTCAGGTTAATTCTAGAAATATTAACCAGCAGCAGGCAACTTAGCAGTAGGGTTTTATAGGTTAAAAACAACTTCCAACTAAAAAATAACAAGCTTCTAGTGCAGCACACACTGATTTATTACAATTACCATGAAACTGCACTGAAAAGTGGATATCCTTACTCTGAAACAGCTTCAGTTTCCAGATGGTCTTATTAAGATGTAGCCTCGAGTATTGCTAATTACATGATTGTAGTCTTTGGACCCAATCCTCAGATGGCACAGTCTCATAGTTAGGATATTGCTCTTTATGTTTAAATAGCATTTAAATGAGGACAAATCTTACAAATTCTGTTCTTCCTTAAAGGAATATTAACTTGGATTAATTTCTGCTTGCTACTTACTCCTGTGGGACAAAGCATGGTGTCAGAATCTCCCAGACAATTCTTCCTAAAATATCTGTGTATGCACAGAGACATAAAGAGCATACATAGTTCAAATACTATGTACCTAAAATTCACCAACTGTTATACCATCTTCAGTTCTTATACAGTGCCATAAAAAGTAGCACTGTATTCATCCTTGAGAGGATGCTGTATTTCATGTCTCTCACAATATAAGGTAGGTTTTACCTGTGTGTCTTCAAGTTGTATTTTTTTGTTTAGTGTGGTTTGGTTTTGGGGTCTTTTACATTGTTTGGGGTCTTTTACATTGTGTGGCGTTTGGGGGTTTTTTGTTTGTTTTTTGTTTGTTTTTTTGTTCGTTTGTTTGTATTGGTTTTGTTTTGTTTTTTTGTTAGTGCCTCAGAGTCTAGAAAATCCACTGAAAAGTTGCTTGAAGGACTTATCACATGATGGCAGTTTTAGTGGGTGGGGAACAGAAGGAATGTAATAACCCCATTTCTGGGGATTGTGTCATCATGTGACCATGTAAAATGGGTATAGGGAATCTGGAATTGAGAACACAGAAAGACCTCTGTGGATATCTGCAGGAGGACCTGGTCAGCCACAGGTGCTGCGGGTTACTCTGGCAGTTGTCTTTAGCAATAGATATAATGAAGATACACCTGTAACAACTCACCAGAGCTCATTAGATATTTAAAAACTAACTAAGGAACAAAGGAAGCTGAGCAATATTCTCATATGTGTAAGTACAGTCTTACTAAACGTTCTTGTAGTTCAGTTTTCATGTTAATCACTGCTGTGTTATCTGCACTTTCAATAATATTTTATATCTGATCTGTAAGAAAAATAAGTAATATAAGAAGCGTTCCTTTTCTTTGTGGTCACGGGGATATTCAACTGCTCTTGCAATATCCTTCACCACAGTTCATTTTTCTAGGACATGCACAAAGCTTTTTAGGGGCTGGTGGTAGAGAAGGAAAAGGAGTATCTTACACAGACAAGCCTTAACCAACTACAGCTCCAGGTACTGTGGAGAAATTGCCTAAACCATCAGGGTTTATGCAAGGGATTTCTGAGCATATTCTTGGCAAACTTGACATGCATGAAACCACATAGGTCACACTGAATTTTGTGGTTTCTTATATACACAGAGCAATGACTCAGTATTTTTGCTTTTCAAAGCCTAACTTCAGTAATCTTGAATATTTCTTTCCTGTTTTAAATAGAACAGTATGGCTTGCAGTCATACCAGAGAATTCATAGCCAAATTTGTCCTAAATCCCAGCAGTCTGGCAGTTTCCTTCTTTCTTTCTGTACTCCCTGGAGGACTGCAATTTCTGTATTACCATTTTCATTGATGGTTCCAGCTTTAGTGAGCAAGATGACTCTTGCAGTGTTTAAGTTCTATAGTATCAAGTTTTAGTTCAGAAAAGCAAGAATTTATTTCTATCTTGCACACTATAAATTTTCTGTCATAGAGAGATGGCATTTCGTCCATTCTTTTTCAATGTAAAGGAGAGGTACTGCAGCCTCAAAAAGATCACAGGCAGCCTGAAAGCTCCAGCTCAGTAACATATGTAGCTAATTGTTATCTTTTTTACTACCAGCAAACTACTTAGTACTGCCTGTATTATAGAAAATTAAAGGCCATATATAAAAAGAGGATATGCAGAAGCCACCCACGCAATAAACAAAATGTGATTAATCACTATATGTGTTGCCAAAGAAAGATTTGCCTGTTGCAATTATAGAAAAGTATAACCTTCCATGGGCAGAAAAGAGAGTAATAAAATGAGAATAAAAATAAATGCTGGAACACAGTGGATGCAGGAATACTATTGCAAAGCCTTTAAGTTCTCAAAGTGCCCTTCCTGGCTGTTTTCTCCAATCCTTCCTAATCAGGTGGAGGTTTTTGTTTAGTTACTTATTTCCTTCTGGAACAACGGTTGCTATCAAGCATAACAGGCCCAGAAGAATACCTCCTTCAAATAATAAATATCCTTCCACCTTGATGTAGTTCTCTCAAAAAATAAATAAATAGTTGACTGATGAACATGTATTTTGAGAGGATCTGTTTCTTTCCCCTTCCAGGTAACTGTCTCTGACTTTGATTTGTTTGCCTTTGTCCCTTAATGCTTTTTTCTGCACCTACAATAAAAAAATCTGCCCATTGTTCTTATGTTTGCATGTACTGGCTGTAGATATTGCTAGATGGCAGGAAAGCTGTTCAGTTTTAAATGCATTTAAAGGCTTTTGATACTCAGTTTTGATTTATTTTTATACTTTGGAACATATTCTTCTTGTTTCCAATGTGAAAACAAATAAAAGTATGCACTTTTTCTTCCCTTGCCCTATGTGTAAGTTAAATAGAGGGCTGAGGTGGTTGAAGCAGTCACTTTCCATTAAAATTAAAGTCCTGGTTAATGTCCATGTAATGGAGAAAAGGATATAAGGTATTCCTCCACTCCCCTACAAAACTTGCTCATGGTAAACTTGCTCATGTAGAGAAGGCAGAAACATGTCAGGCAGATAATCCTAAATTACTGCAGGAGAGATTACTTTGGAAATGCAAATACATTGTCCAATTTCAGCATTCACTTTTCTTGTATGACAAGAAGCTCAGCCAGTGGTTTCCACACCCACAGACTCACACTCTCCCTCGGCAACACAAAGAGAAGTCAAAGCAGACAAGCTAGAAAAATCAAGACTGATCTCAGATAAATACTTGCATTTGAAATATAATGTGAAAACATAGAAGCCAAGGTAATTTTTTAATGGATTTTAAAAAGTTTCCCCAAACAAAATTAATTCAAATGATGCACTGAACAGGAATCCTAAGTTAGGAATTGAATGCAACTGTTCCTGGTAGTTACTGCCACGTTATCATGCTTCAGGCTAGCCTTTTTTCTTTTTTATTTTTAATCTGTTTTCAATGTTTGAAGGAGTTCTAGATGGCTGTGAGCCTCAGAGGAGGATATCTGATCACAGGAAAGCTTGGCAGCCTTCATATCTCAATGTAACATCACAGGTTGTGGCAAATAAAAAATCAGCACAGTGCATATCCAGTACAAAAAGATTCAGGGTTGTGATTAAAATCTCTCATGGGCAATGCAAGGCCATCCCTAGGCTACTGTGGCCTTCTGTGTGGCTCCAAAGGTTGAGCCTCAGGACAGAGCAGCCTGAGCCCAGCAATGAATTTTGTTCCTGAACTCAGATGTCAGGCTGCATGTGGAGATTCACCACAAAGATTTCACTTCATCTTTCTACAAAATTATTCTTTTTTTTCCCCCTGTTGTTAACTTTCTTTTCTGGTATTTCAGCCCACTTTGCTAAAATCACCAGAGTGCAATGAGGACGAGTATACCAGCTTCTGCATTTAAATACTGGGTAGTTTGGGGCAAAATGGCACAGATGCCATTTTGCTATAGATGGCAAAATGAAATAGCTGTGAATTAAAACCTATACTTTATACAGAAAGTTTATACAGAAGAAGAGTCCAAGCTCTATTTCCTTAAAATTACTTAAGTAGTATGACCAATAAGAGTTATTTTAAGTAACAGTTTCATTCAGTGCAAGCTTCTGGATTGCTCTCTCAGCCTCAGGCAGCTTGATAAAACTCAGGGTTACTTAAAAAAAAAAAAAAAGGAATAAGATTGGAAGCATATTGCTTTTGAAATGTAGATCCAGCACAGGTAAATGATGAAAAGATGATTAAACTAGAGGCCACACACTTGGAGCAATGCTTTGCCCTGAAGATAAAGCAAGCAGTGTTCATATGAAAGCAAAAAGAAAATCAAAACAAGACAAAAAATTTTCTTCAGTAGATAAGAGCTGTCAGTAGAAACTTGATAGCACACAAACAAAGACTATGGAAACTAGAAAGAGTAGTAAATAGATAAATTAGCTGTAAGCATTGTTATGCTACCGGAACATTATGGTAGCTAACAACATTTTGCGGTTCAAAATCTTAAGAAAAAATAATCTGGCTTCATCCCTTACAGTTACCTCTTTTATTACAACTTTCAAATGTCCTTTATTTTGTGCAAATCTGATAGAAGGAGAACTCATACTCTCATATGAGATATTGAAATAACTTTTTTAAAATGTCTTTTAAGTGTATATATATGGATGTGTAAAAAATCTAGGAGGAAAACTATATTGAATAAAGGTTTGCATCTATTATAGCTTCCTTTTTTCAACCACCCATCACTACTTGGATGCAGTTTGTATTATTGTAAAACAGTGAATAAAAATACTTATTTGTTTTACTTAGTGGCATAGTTTATGTCAGAAGAAATTCAAAAGCATTCTGAGCCTAACAGTAATATTTTGAGCATCAGATTAATGTTTTCTTTTTTTTCCATCCAAATTTCTTTAATATATCTACTAAACAGTAGTTTACTACCCTTGTTTCTATTCACTTAGACTAACTTTTCACAGTGAAATTGAAAGAAAAAATACATACTTACAATTGACAAGCTATGCTTTCCAATAGATGTTTTATAATTTTGACTGTGATCATGAAGAAGAAAATTGTATAGTAGAGTGAAATCACTAATTTCTTTCACAAAACTAAAATAACAAAGAATAACCCCCCTAAAATCACAATAAATCACACTCTAGAAATAAGAAACAATAGGTGTAGTTTTTTCACTGAATGTACTGAGGCTATACATGTTCAGAAAGTCAGTCTTATTACATTATTTCATTTTACACTTCATAGCAATAACTTATATGTGTCTATTATAATGTTATGTCTTAATTTTCAATCATTTTATTTTGTATTTTTAAACTGAAATTTTCCCTGAATGACTTCATGAGAACATTAGATTAATAAGTGTCAACACTTCATACAAAATAGAGATGATTTATCTCTCTACTTGGCCTGCATTTCTCTACTTGATCTAATTGCCCAGAAATCTGATGAGTACAAAAACCATCTCAAAATAACTAAATGACAAGCATTAATAGATTTAGGTATAGAATGTTATATCCATTTCAGGAGATAAAGATAAAAGCCAAAGGTATGAATTTTATAGTTGGTCCTTGAGAAAAAGTTGGTTTATATTTGTTAATATTGCACTAGATGCATAGTTAATAATTTGTTATAAAGCACAAATTATTTTGGAAAAGCAACTGGATTGAAAAGGTGATTTCTTTTGTTTGCTTTGACAGCTGCCTTCAGTTTGTCTCGAGATTTTACAGCTGTGTCCATAACCTGTGCCTCCTGTACATTCCTGTAGTTATTTGAAATGGCATCTAGCCTAATTCATGCTATTAATTACTGCAATAGCTGAACACACTACGGAAGTTACAGAAAGCCAAATGTAGGTTAAAAACAGATACATCTTTATTTCCTTTTCTTGCAGTTTTTTGTAGGGAACTGTCTACAGCTTACCTTTCATTCTCTTCTCTCTGGCTTTGCATCTATCATCATTTAACCACTGTTCCTAGTAACAGCAATTAGCAGAAAACTTTTACATAACAGTCTATGTTTACATTTCTTCCTGAACATCTTTCATGTCTGTAGAGAGAGATGCTCCATGTCACAATCTAAAAATGACTCCCTTTAAGAGAACATTAGTACCTTTCTTTCCCCTGTTGTTCGTGGGGGCCTTTGCCTCTCCAGTAAATCTTGCAAATCAAGAGTTAAATCCCTGACACAATCTGCTTTCAAGTCTAATGAGACCCCTGAAGATCAAGATGAGGAACTTGAATATGTTAATTACCAGGACCTGGAGGCAATGGACTTTATAAGAAGGTTTAATGCTTATCATGAACTTGAAATTGCTGAAAGCTTTTGTACCTGATGTCATTGACTTACTGAGACACTTTGAATTTTAGATTGCACGAAAAACTGTCCCCTTTTGCAGACAGTCCAAAGTGCAGAGGCATAAATGAGATTCTACTGGATTCAAAGACAATAAAAAGGTTTGTTTATTTTGAAACAAAGAATAATCCTCCTCTTATACTTCTCAGAATCTGAGAATAAATTTTTCTTATGCTGTGGCACAAGAAATATAGGCCTTCCAAGGCTGGTGAGATGTTACTTGTCCTGTTTATACATCTTTTACTCTACTGGATTTGGCTCCAAGGCTACTCAATTCATGTTTCACTTTAAAAATAAGGTAGGACCTAGCAGTGGCAATATGGGGAAAAATGCATACAAACCCAGGACTTCTTTATGGTGTTGCTTCTTTTGAAAACTGATCCAGGTCGCAAAGCAATACTGTGATACAATTGAATTCTGTAAATAAAAGTAAGACATAGTTAGGACTTCAGCATGAAATACTGAGATTCCTTTTCCATGAAATCCTAAATGAATTAAAAAATTGATTAGATGTATGTGAAAAATAAATCATCAAACACATACATTTAGTAAAACACTCATAGAAGGTGTTTATAAATACAGTTTCAGAAAGATTTTGAGCATTAAATCACACATATCATTAAATGCTTTCAATGCTTTTCTCTACTATCATTTACTGCAACCTCCAGATGGAAAATTAAGGAGGAAGAAAGCACAAGTTGTCTAACTAAAGATGATTGTGGTTTACTATTTGAATATTTAAATTGTGGTGCTATAATACCTTGTATTCTTCCTGTGACACTATTATACCAGCCTTTCTATTCAAAATATTTTCATTCTGTGGGCTCAATGCAGACTTCACTCAGGAATTGCTCTAATGAGCCCTAACTTGGATACAATAGGACTTGGCTACTTAAAATCAAGAACATGATATTTTATTCAGGCTGGTCCAAACCACTTTCTCTGTAGAAAAATTCTCTCATTTACCAAGAATTCAGCTTCTGTTTTCTTTTTCCTTAAATAATTTTTAGTATTCCTGCCAACTCTTTTTACCCAGTGTGGTCTTTTCAGTTCTTTCAACAAGCTTTTAACTTTGTTGTCCTTGAGGGCTATTCCTGCACAATGAATTTTTGGCATCTTTGGTGACTCTCTTTATTAGTCACCATAAAAGTTAACTATCAGAGATCTGGGTTTAACTCTGTGAATTGCTAACGTACAGAGAAAACTAGCTAGATAAGAGCATATGAAAGACTGCTGCATATCCCAAACCAATACAAAGCAAAAATCCCATGCAAATGCTGACTGAAGCAGGCAAAATAGGACATCCCCCTGGATCCATACAGCCAGATAGACCAATTTGTGTCTGGAAGGGCTAGCTGCAACACACAGACCGTTTAAGAGATTCTGCTGTGTGGAAATACTCTTAGACATGTAATTGGCACATTGGGTGTCTGAATACAAAACCAGTTTTAAAAAGTGTCTATGATTGGAATAACTGAACTCCCATAACCTCACTATAGATCTGTGTAGCACTGAAGTATTTGAGCTGCTCACCATCTAGCTCAAGCCCAGAGTCCAGAGCTATTTCACAGTCCTATACATTGCATAATTCCAAATACCTCACAAAATATTTTTTGGTTCAGTAGACCAACTGAATAACTTTAGAACATGCTTTATTCAGGCTTTTGAAAATTATGGCAACATCTAGCTACAGCCCAGGGAGGAAAAGCAGGACATCCAGGGAAGATGTGATCGACATTCACATGTTCAACAGACAGCCTATGCAGGAAGATAAAATACACAAGAGGATGGGAGTGTAACTGAGCAGTGACAAAGCTTGTTGGAAGGCCATGTGTCAGAGATGCAGATGAGTTCCAGGGAAGTTAAAGAAACCAATGGCTTTTGAAATCTTCTAAGAGAAGTCAAGAAAGGGAAACAGAAGTTCCGGGAAGGAAAGGGAGGGAGGGAGGGAGTTAACAAGTATAGTGAAAAAAAGAGGCTGCCTTTATTGATCAACTCACTGAAGTCTTAATATTAAAATAAAACAAAACAAGGGCTAATCTATCAATTTATATATTCATAATTCCAAGGGATCTCTGAAGAGATAATTTCTGTTGTTTCTCCAGAAAAATACAAACTTCTTTAGTAATCTCTACCTGTAAGGCACGAATGTGAAGTTCATTATGAAATGTCAGAAATTTACATAAATAACAGTTGCATGGAACGGCAGCACAAGGAGTTGGTGTATGGAAGACATTGAAGAGAAAGAATAATACCAAAGAAACAGAAGAAAGAAGATAAGGAATCTATGCCACTAACTGGTAGGACTTTCAGCACTCTGAAGAACAGTTGTTCCCAACTAGAGCTACACAGGGAAAACTAAGACTGCCTCTTGCATAGTTGTCTTATCCTAGACAAAGATATCCTAAACCTGCTAGGCTGTGCAGAAGTATAATGAAAAAATGTTTGGGGCTTGACCAGTAACCTCACAGTGAAGTATGGCAGCATTTTCTGTATTCAATCAATATAAGTTTTCTATTCCAATTCATTCCTGCTCTCTTTTATGAAAAATATACTAGAGGAGAGATCTGTGTCATAGGGCTGAATTGATGGCATAGTAGCCTATTTTATATAATTTTTAATTCCTCTAATATTTAAATATTTTTAAAATATATTCTGTTGAATCATCTAAAATGCATCAATATCATACTGTATGGTTTTCTGAATACTGAGCTCTCAACGATAAGAATGTCTTGATATTTTTTGTCAAGAAGGCTATAGTTAAATACAAGTCTTACAAAGGAAAGAGTTAAAAAATTGTAGAATATATTTTTGTCTAGAGCTTGTTATTAAGAGTTTCAACTAATATTTACAAGCTCAATTTTCAGAATGTAAAAAAAAAAAAATAGCCTCCTGCTTATTAGCTTGACAGTTATCTGTAGTAGTAAAAAATAGGTTGCTGCAGTAAAGATGTTCAACACCACTAAATCCAGCTTTGTACTAAGTATAGGAGGAATCCTAGTAAAATATATATATTGTATAAGTGGCCTTGCCCCGATCCTAGTTGTTCTAAATGGGCTGCAGCTGTGATGTCTTTAATTAGGCGGCAGCTGTGGCTAATGAAGATAACTGGGATAAAAGCGGGTGGGTTGGCCGGTCAGGGAGAGTCTTGGAGGAGCTCTGATGAAGAAGCAGGAACAACCCTGCTGTGAAGAGCTGCGTGTGAGAAAACCACCCAGAAGGTATGGGACTCTAGAAATATGCTAACAACAATATGAATACAACAACTAGAGAACTCAGGGCTTGAGCCCAAGCAGCTTCTCTTGTGTCCTTATTTTTGGGTCACTGAGAGCACAAGAAACAATTACTAGCTTTTTCATAGTAGGGAAAAATAGAAGCACTAAGTAGAATGAGCTAAGACATATTTATTACTTATGGCTTGAAATCAAGCACTTTGGTACTTCATTAGGTTGAAGGTTGTGACTCTTCCAGCACATTCAGTGAAAAACTTGCTCCTAGATGTTGTCCCATTCCCATGTCTAGCAAGAACACCAAGAATTCTGGCTGCCATATTTGAAGTACAAAATATTGTATGTGTTTGCCTAGGTCCCTCACTATTGTTGCTATGGTGTTTACAAAAGCCTGCATTCCATGCAGCATACATATCCATTGTACTTCACAAAGGATCAGTGGGAAAAACAAGACATGTACTTGAGATTCACAATAAAACCAAAATCTTTGCAAAGTAGATGTAGTGTTATTGTGTTGACACATGGGCAAACTGAAGGTGAAAAATAACCTTAATAGTCACAAATAAACCCCACTTATTTTTTTTCTTGACATTGTTGATCTGATTAATTTTAAATTATTTCTGCTCTAAACAATTCTGTGAAAAAGTTAGGTTAAGAAATTCTTTGTACAATTTTCTTTAAGTAAAAGGTCTGTTTAGACCCCTGCCATACTACTACTACTAATAATAAAAACCCCACAATTAAAATATAATGAAATGGAACCCAGAAAAAGTGTACAAAATGTCGTAGCCATATATTATAAATCATTATGAGGTAAATGGGATTTGAAAAGTCTTGGCTGCTTATCCAAAATGGTTTTACACAACTGCATAATGGTTTGAGGTTTATACAGAAATTAAATATTTGAACTCAAAAAGAATGTGAGGGTTGTTTGTAGCAATTTTGCAAAATATAAAAGAAAAAATGTGGAAGCTAAAGATCACTTCAGCAAGTTAGTTTAGCCAACTGTACTCCCCTGCCAATCAGAAAACTTTCAAAAACTTTATTCTAATTTATTCATTTTTATTCACTCATTTTGTTTCTCTGTCCTGTCTGGCTACATATACAGCTTTTAAATAGCATAGATGAGGGTCTAGTAAATATTTGCCCGTCAAAACACCCAGTTTGTCTCCACATGGCAATCATTTAAATATTATTGGTTATATTTCTCGGTTCAGGCCCTGTACAGAGGCACCCCTACAGATGGAAGAGTTTGGGAAAGGAAAAAAGAGAGAAATTACTGTGCATCTTTATAATGCCATTAGAATAGGTTATTTCCACTGTGTCTAGAAGCAATTATGCCAAAACAGACCTGTTTGCATCACTGTGTGCACTCCCAAATGCACACCTAGTGTTGCGCTGCAAAGGCGGGAAAGGCAGTGTTAGGCTGTGTGAGGACAGGGCTGCTCTTTTCTGACAGCATGAGCATATTAAGGTGTATGTCTTTCTCTTTTCTCCTGTGCTTGCGTGTGATGGGCAGAAACTAATATAAAATATATAAAAATTGGATTTTCTCCAGTTTTTTATACATTGAAATTGACAGATGATGAAGAAAGCTAATAGGGTATTTTTTCTAGTCTAGCACTAATATGTAAAAGAAAATAAAAGAAGAAATTTTTTTATACCTTGACATACTGTCAGACTGGAAACATGAAATTTAAATGTATGTGTATATAAATTTATGCATATAAAAATGTATGTGTGCTTGTGTATTTTACATGTTCTCATGAACATTTTAATGAGGAAGGTGATTCTGGAACTGAGACAACTACTATATTGTGATTTCCTTTATGATTCACATAACTGTGATTCTTTCACTTTGGCAAGTTGTACAGGCATGTTTCTTGGACCCTTCCTTCAAGAATGTTTCCCTTTCATTAGCTGGCTTTCTGTCTTCTCCACTCCCAACAGCCTGTAGCTAAACCTCAGATCTATCATAAACAGGAGACTGGGTCAGATGGCTGCAAACTAGGATAGCTGGACATAACAAAGAGGATTTAAGTTGGCAGTCCTGCCATTGGAGTCTAGCTGTGAAAGCTTCCATTCTGCCCATGTCAGAGTTCACTTCTGTTTGAACAGGCATGACTTTAAACTGTGCCTTGAAGTGCTGCTGTGCACATTTCTCTTGAGAACTTCTGCGGAATTTTAGATTAAATCAGAATTTATACTGGATCCCTCAGTGGCCAGATTCCTGATATAGTTCAACAAGTAAAATTATTCATCAGCTGTTATTCAAGAAATATTCATCACACATATTCTTCAAACAGAAACATTGAACAAATACTCCTATATGAATGAGAGCAAGTGTTTTTTTTATCATTACATGAAAACTTCAAACTTGTTTGAATGCCTGAGCTTTGAAATGGTCATTGTAATACATGGAAGGGGGAAACAAAAAAAACCCCACCACAAAACAGAAAGAAAGAAGACCCAAACCGTAGGCATAGTAATAATTTTTTTGAGGTATCAATTCTAGCATATTAAATCCTGGAGTCATGTAAAAGCAGAAAAATAGTTGGTTTCTCTGTGAAAGTTAAGACTAACTCCAGCAGGAAGAGTGATTCCTACTGGCATTTGAAAAGAGCCTGTAATACCACTTTCAAGAAAAAAAAACAGACACAATACATCTCACCTCTTTCCTAACACATTCTTTTCTTTGATTGGAAACAGAAGTGCCTGTTGCCAGATTTAGTATTTCCTCCTCTCCATTGAAGGAAATGACACATGAAGGGTGGAGATTTGGATTCCAAAGACATTATCTACATTGTTTTCTCAACAAATATTATCAATTATTCTAATGAAGTCCCTGATTTACACTCTGACACCTAGGAATAGTATCCCACTTTAAAAACCTATGTGTTTTATAAGAAGAAAAATGGATTTACAGAATGATAGTAGTCTCATTTACTAGAGATTGTTTTGTATTTTAGAGAGAATAAATCCCATGTGATCTGGGGATTTGTGAGCTAAAGAAACCTGACAAAAAGTTTTGTGTGATATTTGAAAAATTATTAAATGATCATTTAAAATGCTATTTTAAAAATACTATAAATAGCTTTTATAGTGAAGGGGTGTAGATCGAAACAAAGGGGGCAAGAACTCCCAGAAATACATTTTTCTGTAGTACTGTTGAGTGCTCAAAAACATCAGTGTAAGAAGACTAAAAGTCCTTGGCTGTGGTACAAAATCTGACTCTTTACAGGCCTTCAAGCCTCTGTATCACAAAAATTCTTTCCATGTACCTTCATCTTTTTTCATGTTCTGCTCTGTTCCTTATGCTTCACTAATGGTTTTAATTGAAATAAATTAATGCTTTTTGCATTTCCCACACAGAGACTAATTTTGGTGCCTCTTTCATGATTTTCCTGTTGTATTGTGACTAAGCTTGTTCATTAAGTTACAGTTTTTGCCTTCTCCGAATCCACTTTAAAGTCTCATTTATGCTTTGCTGCTTATAATAACAGAAAGGAAAAATAATCAGTCCCATTGATAAATAAGCAGTAATTAAATGTTTATAGTGTGCATATTCCTCAGCTACTGGGCTGCTAATGCTGATGACATAATTTTCCTGTCTTTCTTTTCCTCTCCTCCTTTATTGAGGTGATAATACTGAGTTTTGACATGAACAATCCTTTGGAGCTTGGTTTTGTTGTTTTGGTTGGGGGTTTTGACATATGAAATACTTCAGTATTCTGAATACAAAATTGAATTATTTAAATTTCATGTTGTCTCAAGACAGGTTAGTTGTAACAAACCCACACTCTTTTGCTGATAATATACTTGGAAAACTTGTCTTTTCTAAATTGCCTTGGCCATAATGTTCCTTTCATTCAGTACGTCTTGTCCCATGGAACTACTGGGGTACACAGTTGCCATTACAGTCAAACAAACTGC